>NW_011499970.1:125653-210621 GCF_000495115.2 Populus euphratica
TATATTTGAGTGTGATGTTTTTTTATAAAAGTTGTTTTTGAAATTCTGTCACCTCTATGGTCGGATTTAACTATGTTTATGTTTGGTTTCCAGAAACACATACACGTAGTAGAAACAGTAGATTTAATATCGTGAGTCCCAAGAATCCTATTAAACAAATCTAAATATGTTTAAAGTTAATGCGAAGATTACCTGAGGATCTAAACTTCTTTTTAGCTTTGAATATATTTAAGGTTGGGTTTTCGTAAATCACAAGCCATTAAAATGTTTGGTCTCTAAAAGTAATCTACACGAACTACTAACGATAAATCTCTTAAAATCTTTTAAGAGAGAGACATTGTTATATCTTATAGTGCTAACTCTTTTATTTTATGTTTAGGTGTTTCTGTATTGTATTCTTCTCACCTAAAAACTTTAAAGAAATAAGAGACATAATATTTTATTTATAGGGAAACCTAAAAACCCTATAAATAAATAAAATATCATATATATTGTTTTAGGCTAATTTTAGAAATTTATTTAATCAAGTCCCTTCTTGATTTTTTTAGATCTAAAATTGTAATTCCATGTATAATTTACACTCTGGTACTCAATTTCTAAAACTTATTTACAATAAAGTCATATTCATAAACACATTTTAATTTCTAACCACTGATTTTTATATGTGTGACCCATTAAGTTCCCTAATAAAATGGCCCATATATAAATCACAATTCTAAATAAAATAAAATAAATAAATTGATTTATTATCAATTCAGCAATTGATTGATTTATATTTGAAGATCAAATACAATGTTTAGCAACTTGTCATGATCTCCCAGATATTAAAAAAGTTATAAGTGGTTTGACTTAACCTTTCAATGATGAGTTTATAAGTGTAATTGTTATTTCTTTATAAAAAATATTCTAATTTAGATATTATAGCATAAAGTGTGTCTAATATGTCAAACCATGTTTGTTCGTAATATTGCAATCATAGATTATTTGAATAAGATTTGAAACTCTTTACTAATCTCATTCTATTTTGTTAAAGGATTTACAATCAATACTATCTGAGAACATATGAAATATTTTTCTTAATTTACTTAGGATGATAAATCATCTTTTGATTACTTAAATACTTTCATATAGTTCATGTTATACCAAATATCTGCTTATTTGTTACCCTTAATTATGACAATGTATGGTGAGGATCAAAGCATAACGCTTCTTATATAAGATAACTTGGTGATTTCAAGTCTAGTGATCACTTACACAATCATCACGTGAGCCTTTCCATAGACACATATAATATCTCCATATAAGATTCTCATATGGGTAAGTTCACTTTTCATGTCATCTAATAAACACCTTCATATTAGTTCTAAGTATCCCTCATACTTCAGTTTATGAGAACAACTATTTTATTTCATAAAGAAAATAACATAAAATATATAAGTCTCAACTGCTCTAACTAATGCTTAGTCTTAATAGATAATTGACCAAGAACATTTAAAAACAATGTCTTGATACAATAAGAATCTCACATTTATAACAACTTTATATTTTTTTTGTAAAACACTTTATATTTTTCTTTGCAAGACATTTATTCTAAACACTTTATCTTTATTCTATATTTATTAATTAAATATTTGATAAATAATAAAAATAAATAAGTTTTTATTAATAAATTAAATATATAAACATAAACAAAATCAATATCATGGTATATACACTAACAATTTCAACTCTCAAGTCTATGTTCAGGATCGACCACAACTCATGGCCTAATTCAGCCATGTCTCAACTCTCAAGTCTGCGGCCAAGTTCAACCATAACTCAAGTTGTTGAACCATATATTTCGTACTTTGTTTCAATATCGAACCAAGGAAAATGTGGTTGAAAGACATTTCGAGAGGAGGCTAAAGTTAAATAACTTCAAATCTACAATTTGATGCTCGTTTCCAATTTCAAAATACAGAGTGTTTGGTCATTAGCTTGCAATTTTAGATTTTTTTGGTGCGTGAACATAACTCAAACCCGACAAATTATTGAGTTTTGCTAGCAGTGGACAATGTGCTACCTGCATCAAATATGAAGGAAGACAATGGTAAGCAGAATGATGTATCAAGAAGGAATCAAGGGGTAGTGCATGGAATTGTTTCTTATTATACGGATTATACAAGTTAAGCCAACCTCCAAATCTAAAACTTGCACATGTATTGAAGAACATTTGCTCCAAAAGCAATGCCAAGAAAAGTCGCTGTGGCAATTCCGAAAATGCCAGCAAGAATGCCGGGAACAACCAATGAACTCCACCCTTTAGCAGTGGCCATTCCACATGCAGTTGTGGGGCCTCCAACATTAGCATTTGATGCAATTAGCAACAGCTTTTGGTCGAAGCGAAATAGCTTTCCAAGTCCAAGGATCACAGCAAGATGAATGGCAATCTGGACCAAAGCAAACATGAAAATGCTGGGCGCAGTATTGATCACATTCCTTACGTTTCCACTTGCACCAACCACAGCAAAAAATACCTGTTTATCAGAAAGGAAATTGAAGGCGTGTTGTTTTTTATTAGATACAAAAAAATAAAATTATTTCCACAGTTAAGGAGATAAAAAGAGGAAAAGGCAAGATAAAAGAGCTCGGAAAGCAATTTACTGACGAGCTATGGAGTTGAATTTTAACAGCAAAACTCAGAGCAATTCAGCTTCTTCATGGATGATGCAAACCAACTAAATAAACAGAATTGTCTAAAACTCAGCTCACCTGCATCAGAATCAGGGCCAAAGCCTCACCAGATGGTGCAAGGTGATTGAACTGGGTTGGAAATGCAGTTGCTAGGATAACAACAATGGCTGTAACGGCTGGCAGGATGCCTCCCGGAATTGCAAAGAACTTTGTGATATATTCTCCAGCCTTGCAGATAGCAAACGACACAGCAAGGGCAGTGGCAGTCTGCAGAACAGGAAGCTTGTTGCCTGACTCAGACCCGCTGTCCATTCCAGAACCTGCCAGAAAATATTCCACTAGTCAAGTTCAAGGCATGAAGGCAATCATAAGACAGGACAGCAACAGATGGGATAAAAGTCTAAAGAGCGAGCAGGGGAACCAAGGAAAATGGTGGACAAGATCAGCAGTCATGTATAACAATCAAAATGAAGAATTCTGAATCATTTACATATAACAGAACAAGTAACTCATCCACCAAAAGATAGTGGAATTGCTAGCATTCAAGTAATGTAAAGGTGGAATGTTGCATACCATCGATTGATGCTGAAGACTCAGCAGGAATCTTAGATGCCAAAGCAAACAATGATGTGAAATACACTGCACAAATAACATTATCTGCAGCTAGCCCAGCAGCTAAAACTGATGGAGATACCCCAAGAGCGTCCGAAATGGCAACATAATTCACAGCTACACAATTATCAAACCATACAAATCACCAAATCAGTCAAGATGATGAGTTCAAAATGCAAACAAGGCATCAATGACTGCACGAATGAGGATACTATACAGTTGCAAGAAACATGCCAACCATGCAGGGTTATACCTCCACCAATATGTCTACCCATGAGAGCAGCTGCTATTTTCCAACTATCCTGACCTAGTGCTCGCATTGGCACCATCATATAGGCTAATACTGTTCCAACTGTTGTCGCAACTGTCACACAGCAAAACCCTCAAAAACCAATTTCTAACCGGATAAAAAAGAAGAACAAACAATTTTCTTTACAAACCCAACCCCATTATATATCAAAACCCATTTAACAAATTTTCTCTACAAGAAATGACTATCAAAAGTTTGATTATCACCTGATCCTAACAAGAAAGCCAAGAGAAGAGTCCCAGTAGACTGAATTACACGTCGCAAATCAGCTCTAAACAGCAACAATGGAACAGCCAATGGTAGTAGAAACTTCAGTACAGTAGAATAAGCAGGAGATTCACATGAAATAATTCCCAAATTACTAGCTGCTAGTCCAACTAAAGTACTCACTAATGCACCACTCAATGCACTTCCAATCTTGGTCCTCTCTGACCTTAACAGCAACAGTAACAAATCAGTTCACAGTATCAAACATACACCTCAACCATTCCAATTAACTCTAAAATCTTCTTTGGAAACAATTCTATACTAAAATCGATTCCAACTATTTTAGCACATTGAATTGATTCGGTTTCAAATCTAAAGTTACCAAACAACCTGTAAGTACTTTTCGTCCTGAAAAAACATCAAATTCATTCCTTTTCAGATGTCTTTCTCCGATGGTTTTCACATCACCGTATCAAAATCATCAAAACTCACCTTAAAATAAATCAGTTTGACAGCTAAATGTTGTTCCACGTTCATGCATACAGAATTCAACGAACAGCGCAGATTGCACAGATGAGACTAACACCAAAATATTATAATGAAAAGACAAGAGAAGGGAAGGTGAATTACCAGATACCGAAAGCGCCAGTGGCGAAGAGAGCAGTCCACATACCCCATGGATCAGTAGGGGAAATAAGAGGGAAATTCAGAATCATATTGGATCTAACAGTTACAGAAGATCGAATCAAATTCGGGTTCTTTTGAGGTGAAAGAAATGATGTCTGGTTCCCGTAATTTGCTGATAGTAACGTTCTTCTGGTGGGGTTAGCAGTGGTAGTAGGAGAATTTTGGCGGGAAACGAAACATGGCCGGCGGAATGGGACAACCGGAGAGTGGAGAAGTGGAAGTCTTGATGCCATTGAAGAGAGGAGAGTCCAATGATGACTTCGTTGAGGTCAGAGGTCCAAAAAGGAGCAAGTGAAGTTGGAAACGTCGGCTGACTTTTTTTTGAACTTTTTCCATAGTGAGAATAGGAGCTTTAATATTTTGTCAACTTACGTTTTAGTCCTTGTACTTTTTATTAAAAAATGTTTTAATCTTTCAGGTTTTATTTTCCCTATTTTTCATTGAATATTTACATTATATATTTTTTTAATTTTTTTAACATGGTGGAAAATATAATAAATATGTTTCATTTATATATAATTAAAAAATATTAAAAAATCATTATAAAATAAATTAATTATCAATGACTGATCATTGGTTGAATTAATATCTAAAAATGCTAAATTCTTCTTAGTTGCTGTCTAGATCATATATGTTAACATTAACTAATAGTCTTATTCTCTTTCTTAAATAATAATAATAATTGTATACCTATCAAAGTCTCTTTTGGATGAAATCTAATTTTGAATTGATTTTGTCATCTAAAATTATTTTTATTATGTATATTATGTGTGTGTATATATATATTAGTTCATGAATAGTTGAAAAATGAATGATTTGAGGTCCATGATAAGCCTAATTATAAAATATAGATCAATCTAGCAAGTTGAGACCGGACTTGTTAAACTCGGAGCTTGATTTAATTCGAATTAAAAAAAAAATAAGTTAAGACATCGATGTATAACTTAATCAAAAATTCAAATCACTTCATTTCTTGTACCTATCAAAGTCTCTTTTGGATGAAATCTAATTTTGAATTGATTTTGTCATCTAAAATTATTTTTATTATGTATATTATGTGTGTGTATATATTAGTTCATGAATAGTTGAAAATGAATGATTTGAGGTCCATGATAAGCCTAATTATAAAATATAGATCAGTCTAGCAAGTTGAGATAGGACTTATTAAACTTGGAGCTTGATTTAATTCAAATTAAAGAAAAAATAAGTTAAGGCATTGATGTATAACTTAATCAAAAATTCAAATCAACCCATACTAATATCCAATCCTCAACTTGTTGATATTTTTGTTTGAATTTTTTTCTCATTCAAATGATATCATTTTGATCTTTTTATTAAAAAAAATCATTTTAACTTAGGTTTATCCTTTCCGCTCGTGTTCTAAATCTTATCTTGAATTAAATTTTATAATAATGATGATAATTACTATTAAAATGTAAAAAAAGGATGAAATTAATGTTTATTTTTAATCTAACCATACTTCAATTATTTTTGTTTTTAGATCACTTGACCAAAGATTATAAGAGGAAAGTGATGTTCAAGGCAAGGAGTTCTCCTTGATAGCATTTTTATTTGCAGGACAAGGGACCACAAGGAATTCAGATTTCTTAGGATTTTGTAGTGATGAAGGTGCGTTGCTAGATGATATGTTGTTGAATTTCTTATTCATATCATGCATAAAAAATAAAAAATAAAAAATAAAGGGTTAAATTGATTTTGTTTTTATAAAAAATATTTTTAAAAAAATTAATGAATTTTTGATAAGCTCTTAAAAAAAACCTCTAGTTTTTTTATCAGGTCAAAAAGGTCAATAGAGTTTTTTTTTTTTGGTTTTTTTTAATTAGAATTGATTTAAATCTTGAGTGGACGCACTAGAACATCATGTGATGTGGTAAAAAACAAAAGGGCACACGATATGGTGCTATTCTAATTTGGAAGATTTGATTTTTATTTATAATAAAAAAGGTGAATTTCCTGTGGTTCTATTCTTCAACATGTTCACTGTTACATCATGCCAGCAAGTGGCTTCTTCACTAATTAAAAGCTGCAGTGTCCATTTCTTAATTATTTAACATTCTCACGAAAGCCATTATCAAGGGCAAGCTTTAGTCAAGACTGGTAAGAGTTAACCAACAAAAATATCTCGTCAAATTTATAATCAATCTAGATTACATGAATCAAATAATTAAATTAAAGAGAATTATAAATAAAAAAATATATTAATTTTCTAAATTCATGAATTAATTCATTAGATCCAAAGCATTCAATCTACAAAAATCATAAAGTTAAATTCTCAATCAATTAAATATTGAGGAATAAAATTAAAAAAAAAAATTAATTATATAAAAAAATTGCAATTAAAAAAATAACAATAAAAATTAAAATATAAAATAAATTTTATTTTTAATTGAAGGGTGAAATTGAGGAAAAAGATTCAAATTAGTAAAAGAACAAAAAAATTTAAAAAAAATGAGAATCAAGACTGGCATAAAAAATAAAAACAATGTTTTAATTGCAGTGTAAAATTAAAAAGACTAATAAATTTTACAAAAACAACACAAGAAAAAAATAGAAATTAAAACAATGAGGACTAATTAAAAAAACTAATATTATCAATTTGAATAGAAATATAAAATTGAAAACCACTAAAGTTTTTACGAAAGGACCAAGAAAAAATATAGAAATCCAAAGAATGAAAACCATGTTGGAAAATAAAATATTTGATAAATCAGGATTAAATAATGAAATTAAAAACAAATAAAACTTCTACAAAATGATTAAAATAAAAAATTAGGAACCAAAAAATAAGGATTAAAGTTAAAATACCAATAACCATGAGAGTCAACCATAATTTTTAGGGGAGGGAGTGAGACGGAGAAAAAAAAACTCACTGACAGCAAACCAGACCACCATTAATGACACTTTTTATACCAATAAGAATAGAACATAACATTGCCTCTAACAACACAGTGGAAGAGCATTTTTTAATGCTAGGAGGCATCGCTTGAAAAAAAAATTAAAGAGAATTATAAATAAAAAAATTATAAATAAAAAATATATTAATTTTCCAAATTCATGACTATTAGATCCAAAGCATTCGATCTACAAAAATCATAAAGTTAAATTCTCAATCAATTAAATATTGAGGGATAAAATTAAAAAAAAATCAATTATATAAAAAAATTGTAATTAAAAAAATAATGATAAAAATTAAAATACAAAATAAATTTTATTTTTAATTGAAGGGTGAAATTGAGGAAAAAGATTCAAATTAGTAAAAGAACAAAAAAATTTAAAAAAAATGAGAATCAAGACTGGCATAAAAAATAAAAACAATGTTTTAATTGCAGTGTAAAATTAAAAAGACTAATAAATTTTACAAAAACAACACAAGAAAAAAATAGAAATTAAAACAATGAGGACTAATTAAAAAAACTAATATTATCAATTTGAATAGAAATATAAAATTGAAAACCACTAAAGTTTTTACGAAAGGACCAAGAAAAAATATAGAAATCCAAAGAATGAAAACCATGTTGGAAAATAAAATATTTGATAAATCAGGATTAAATAATGAAATTAAAAACAAATAAAACTTCTACAAAATGATTAAAATAAAAAATTAGGAACCAAAAAATAAGGATTAAAGTTAAAATACCAATAACCATGAGAGTCAACCATAATTTTTAGGGGAGGGAGTGAGAAGGAGAAAAAAAAACTCAATGACAGCAAACTAGACCACCATTAATGACACTTTCTATACCAATAAGAATAGAACACAACATTGCCTCTAACAACACAATGGAAGAGCATTTTTTTAATGCTAGGAGGCATCGCTTGAAAGGTATGGATGCCTCCCTCTCGCCCAGGTGCATTATATGCATGCCCTTTTTTTTTAATTTAACCAAATAAAAAATTATTCCTGAGCTGATATGATAATCATTAAAAAAAACTATTATAAAAACACAAATAATACCATTTGTCTTTAAATTTAATTTTTTAGGGTATTTTTAATGTTTCATTATGCATTTTAAGTTCTAGGTTTCGAAAAGGATTAAAGAAACAAGTATCTCTCTTTTTATTATTTTCTATTAGAAAATTGTTGGTGGAAAAATTAAAGAAGAGTTTAGGGTTTTTATTATGATTTTATGATTGACCTATTTAAGGAATTTAATCAATGTTTTAGGGTGTTATTTGGATTAAAATGAACTAATTAAATTACTGAAATTATAGGTGTCGAAGAATATATTGATTGTTATGAGCAGGGGCGGAGCTAGGTTCATTTTACAGGGGAGGAAAAAACTAATATATATATATATATATATATATATATATTATTAAAAAGCTTATTTATTTAAATTAAAAATAAAAAAAATTAACATGTCTTGCAAGGGCCCGGGCCCTGTTTGCCACCCCCTAATTTCGACCCTAGTTATGAGATTTATAGATTTGAAGAACTGTTTGATCAAGATTTTAGAAATCGTGATCAACTGATCAAGGTTAACTGGTTGGCTTGATGCTGTCAATCAATCGGTTGGCTTGTGGTAATGCTCGACTAATTGGTCTAATCAATTGACCAATTGACCTAGAAGTAGGGGTTAATTAGGTGAATTAGTTTGGCTTTATAATTACATTTTGATTTTTAAGTTTAAAGTTGTAATATTTTATATTATATGCTTTGAATTGTTTTTAGTGTTTTTTCATATCCGTTATAGGTTTTGTTGATGTTTCTATTAGTGATCCTCATGAATCTTTGATTATACATTTGTTTATCTTTTGCTCTGTTTTTCTTGATGAGTGAAATAATCTTTAATATGCATATAAATACCATATTTATATTGATTATTTTATTAATACAATTAGTTAATTCTTGAATACATATATATCACACTTACTATTTACTTATTCATTCTTGATTTCACACTTGTTTTCTATTAAATTAAATTATATTCAATATGATATTCATGTGAATATCTGTTATATCTTGATATTGGTATACATGTCAATAACTTCATGCTAACAAAAAATAGTTGGTTTATGTGTACATAGTATTCTATATACCTAATTTGTGAGAAAGACATCAACTTGTGACCGATTGATCCTCCCACAATGATTGGAACAACAAACATCATATACTATCAAATCATTAGGATTTCAACCATTATTTGATCCAATAGTTTTATTTTATTTTTGACATGTATTCCAATACCACGTGTTATTATGTTTAATATACATGTGTTTGTGTATTTCAATCCTTATACATATAAATAATTAAAATATATATTAAATATTATTTCCTTATTAAGTTTGTTAAACTCATCCTTTTATTTTAAATATTATTTTAGATTTTTAATTTCTATTAATAAGTTGACTTTTGATCGAAAGTTTTTACTATTTTTAGTTGTTAGTAAGTTTTGCTTACTTTCCCAATAATTTTTTTATTCTTTATAATTTAATGTTTTAGATAATTTACTATTACATTGTTTTCATTCAAATTTAGATTTTTATTTGGGATTTTATTTAACGTGAGTATTTCACTCAAACCTCTCTTTGTCATAGACATCTGCCAGGTAAACAACTGCATCCATCTTGACATGAAAAGGATTTTGACGTCAATATATAGCATCACAAAATTGTTTAGGAAAAAGCCAAGAAGAACACAATCAAAAATGGTTGTACTAAAAGTTACAATGTCAAACCTAAAATGAGAAATCATGTGAAAACAAGGAGAGGAGGACAATCAGTACTCAGTAGAACATATAGAACATATTATTCTCAAGAAAAAGTGGCTAATGAGGAATTCTCCATTATTCGCAAGCTAGCACAAACAAAAACTTAGCCATTCCCATTTGTATTGCAAAGGAAAAATCAAACTGCATTTCATCTCTACTTGCTAGGAAGATGAAACCTACATAAAAGTAAGTGAAGAGGTGAGGTGAGGAAACATGTACGGTGAGGTTCTGGTAAAACACTTTCAAACATAAAAGGTATTATCAGCCAGCTACCATTTGGTATTTGCCTCCCATGAATCAGATAATCACGAAAGCAACATTATCCTGGATTATGAAGGCAAAAGCAGTTCGATTCAAATGTTGCTAACCAAGCCAGGAAGGAACAAAAACCTCATATTTCAAACCAGGAAGACTAAGCATTGCTTACTTGATGGTGTCAGCTTTTTCGCACAAAGAACGAAGCCAATGGACATACACGGAATAACTCGCAGTGAGCCGTTATGAGCATCTCATTGCATCCTTTTTCTAGGTGTTTTCTTTCCTTTTAAGCTGTTGTCTGGGCCATATATCGTCCTTTCATTGAAAAAGAATGAGGAAGAAAAACAGCCAAAGTCATCTTTAGATTTCATCAAATCAGATAAATAAAATTGTCCATTCCACCAAAAACACATTTCTCCCCAATATATATAAATATATGTGTGTGTGTGTGTGTGTGTGTGTATATATATACTTGTCAAACCATCCAGATTTTCATGTCAAAGGGGTATGAGAATCTATAGGATAAATTTAATTTTCAGAGTCCTAGAAATGTTTGCAGCACAATTTTGATACGAGTAACCAAGCCAGAAGGTTATGCACAAAACTCAAGCAATTGAAACCCACAGCAGATGATTTTCCCACGATGTTATGTATCAAAATAATCCTAAGGTTAAAACCATACTGAGTATATTCCAAGAAACAGTACATGGGTTTTGAAACCCTTTAGTTTCCAAAGTTCTCCTCAGCACCTATCCCTTGTCTTGTGAGTGGTCAAGACTATCCTTACAAGAGTCACTGTCAGCTTGCTTCTGCTTCTTCACACTCGGGCCCTCTTCTTCCAAGGCTCTCAATTTGTTCTTTATTGCAGCTATCTTGGCACTACGACTTGTCTTCCCTGAAGTGCTACCAGTAAGGCCAGCTTTCTTTGCCTCACCAAGTGCTGTGGAAGAATCTTGTGCTGCTTCATCCAAGTATTTCTCACTGGCAAGACGAACAACCAAAGGGCGGCCACAAGCCAACCTCCCATGCATCTTCTCCTTGGCCAGTTTAGCTTCCTGCATACTCACTTTAAATGTGGAAATCAGGAGTTTGCCTTGGTAAAAATGCAAAAGAAGCATACAGCTTACCTCTTTAGTGCTAAACTGGATAAAAGCAAAGCCCCTTGGCTCTCCACGTTTTGGTCCACGAGTATGCCATAGAAATTCTTCGGATAAAATCTTGCCATAAGGAGTAAACATCTTAATCAGAGCAGCCCTGAAGAAGATGTAGCGTTAATGAAATGGGCAAAACATGATAATATGAATTTATGCTGACACTCGCACCAGAAAATTAAAAAATTAAGAATTCAACTTCCATAAATTTACTTACTCTGTTATTCTCAAGTCAAGGTTACCGATATAAACTCTACTTTCAGCCTTCTCATCGATGAAAAAATTAGGATCCTGCATCCAATTATCACACCCAGAAAACCATCATCCCATTATGCATCATGAAAGAAATAAAACATCACACCAAGATTGAACTTAAGCTCAAACTTCCTCAGTGTTATGAAAAATGTTGAGCATTTGAACATGAGGACCAAATCAAACAAGACATGTTGAGATACTGGTCAGAAACCCATTTGGCAAGACATTCATATGTTGACCATATCAAAACCTCCAATTCCCTGGTAAAATGCCTCTAATTTCATTTCAAAGGGGTATGAGAATCTATAGGATAAATTTAATTTTCAGAGTCCTAGAAATGTTTGCAGCACAATTTTGATACGAGTAACCAAGCCAGAAGGTTATGCACAAAACTCAAGCAATTGAAACCCACAGCAGATGATTTTCCCACGATGTTATGTATCAAAATAATCCTAAGGTTAAAACCATACTGAGTATATTCCAAGAAACAGTACATGGGTTTTGAAACCCTTTAGTTTCCAAAGTTCTCCTCAGCACCTATCCCTTGTCTTGTGAGTGGTCAAGACTATCCTTACAAGAGTCACTGTCAGCTTGCTTCTGCTTCTTCATACTCGGGCCCTCTTCTTCCAAGGCTCTCAATTTGTTCTTTATTGCAGCTATCTTGGCACTACGACTTGTCTTCCCTAAAGTGCTACCAGTAAGGCCAGCTTTCTTCGCCTCACCAAGTGCTGTGGAAGAATCTTGTGCTGCTTCATCCAAGTATTTCTCACTGGCAAGACGAACAACCAAAGGGCGGCCACAAGCCAACCTCCCATGCATCTTCTCCTTGGCCAGTTTAGCTTCCTGCATACTCACTTTAAATGTGGAAATCAGGAGTTTGCCTTGGTAAAAATGCAAAAGAAGCATACAGCTTACCTCTTTAGTGCTAAACTGGATAAAAGCAAAGCCCCTTGGCTCTCCACGTTTTGGTCCACGAGTATGCCATAGAAATTCTTCGGATAAAATCTTGCCATAAGGAGTAAACATCTTAATCAGAGCAGCCCTGAAGAAGATGTAGCGTTAATGAAATGGGCAAAACATGATAATATGAATTTATGCTGACACTCGCACCAGAAAATTAAAAAATTAAGAATTCAACTTTCATACATTTACTTACTCTGTTATTCTCAAGTCAAGGTTACCGATATAAACTCTACTTTCAGCCTTCTCATCGATGAAAAAATTAGGATCCTGCATCCAATTATCACACCCAGAAAACCATCATCCCATTATGCATCATGAATGAAATAAAACATCACACCGAGATTGAACTTAAGCTCAAACTTCCTCGGTGTTATGAAAAATGTTGAGCATGTGAACATGAGGACCAAATCAAACAAGACATAGAAATAAAACATCACACCAAGATTGAACTTAAGCTCAAACTTCCTCAGTGTTATGAAAAATGTTGAGCATTTGAACATGAGGACCAAATCAAACAAGACATGTTGAGATACTGGTCAGAAACCCATTTGGCAAGACATTCATATGTTGAGCATATCAAAACCTCCAATTCCCTGGTAAAATGCCTCTAACAATGTCTTCAAAAAACTCAGCCCGTTCTCACTTGTGAGACAGAGAAAGAGAGCTTTGGTATCAACAAGCCACCCAATGTTGCATAAGATACTCTGACTCTTTCTTTACCCCCAAGAACACCCGTGTCAAATAACTAGGCATGGGTTATGACACTTAAACATTTAATATAAACAAAAAAAGTTTAAGGAAGTTCTGAATAGCAACTGATTCCGACACAAGTATCCACGTTGAACATGAACTTGTATTAGATACAGATGTCCCAAGTCCAAGCAACATGTTCTCCGAAAGTAAAACATGGTCTAGCATTTCTGTATAACTGTTTACTCGTGTTTCATTTTTTATGATCAAGATTAAAAACAAAAGGCGGTTTTAAAAACATTCAGAGTTAAACGACTATATCAAAACTTCCAAATACACAATTAAATACTCTCATTAAAATTCCAATAAACTCATCCATTCCCAAGCGCAGACCAGCAAAGGTTTGTTTTCCGGCCACATGGTCTCAAACAACCAAATACTCGACCTTGCCTTCAACAACCAACCTACCTAATGTTCTGTGTATTACTCAAGCTACTCACTTTACCGTGGAACACCTGTGCAAGATTCTAGATACTCGAACACAGGCACCACCACTTGGACATTTCAAATCAAAGTAAAATGTCGGAAAATAACGAAGTCCGACATGGATATGCTTGTCGAACACAACACACGTCCGTGTAGGATACAAATTAATCTCCAAGTTTAATCAACGTGATCAGTGACTACTGGGACTAACATAAGCAGCGTCAATTTGATAAACATTTAAAAATCTTAAAAAACACAAAGCAATAAACACATAATAATAAAAAATTAATAATTGAAAAGTGAATTCCTTTACCATAATGGGATTCAAGCAAGGAACTTTAAGAGATTTCCAGCATCAAAATACCTGCATTATAATAACAAAACAAAACCCATACCCCAACATTAACTATTGACTATGCATTTTCAATACTTATCGGTATAAAGCAACGAAATTTATGCATATCGAAGCTGAATTATGAAATTATATTGAATGGCTTATTAGATTGGGGAGATTAAAGAAAAAGGTTAATAAAGAAAAACTCTAGAAATTGGAAATTAAAAATCAAAATCAAGAAAAGATTTTGTTTTGATTACTTACAGTGAGAAAAGAATTGAGGGGGGGGGGGGGGGTTTTGTATTGTGCATAAAAGTGTTGATCATCGCTGAAAAGTAGATTTCTAGCGTCGGTTTTATTCAAGACTCAAGGGCCTACAAAAACGACGCCGTAGTAGGTAGAGTTTTTTACCTTTAAAAAAGCATAGATTTTTACGCAAGTTAATTTGATTCAACTAAATTTTTATTTAAAAAAACTATATATTATATAAAAAAATTAATTAATTTTAATAATTTTTTATATATATTATATATAAAAAAAATTAATTAATTTTAATAATTTTTTATTGGGTTTTTCGTGTTAATCAAGTTATAAATCAACCTAGATTTTCAACCTGGTCATATCTAAATTATATATTAACCTGCTAATATAAAATAAAATAAAATCATGTTTTAAAATAATGAGGAAAAAACAATACTACTCGTCCTTTATTATTATTATTATTATTATTAAGATGGATATTAAGCGCAATACGACATCATATGTTGATTTAATAAATTCCAAACTCATAATTCAAGTCAATCCAACTTTTAATTTTAATTAATTTTAATATTTACTTGATTAAACCTAAGCTATTTATCAAGTTGATATAATTAATTTTATGAAACTCAATCTAAACTAAATAAAAAGTTAAAACAATGTAATTTTAAATAAAAATAATAGATTTATATACCCAACAAATCCAATAAAAGTGCATTGTTTTAATTTTTAAGTCTCGGAAATCTTAATTGAATTTTGATTTTCTTTGTTTTTTTAATGTTCTGTTCATAATGGATTAAAGATGAGAGAGTAATGCTCTTTCGTGGTTATTAATGGAGCTCCAATTCATGAGACCAGATATTCTGGCGAAGCCCACCTCATCAGATCTCCCCAATGCAGCCCACTTAGTCTTTTTGGGCCAATAAATTCATGAAGGGCTCTTTCATCTGGGAAATTAAGATGACATAATCTTTAATCAAAAGGACTAACACATTAATGTAGTTGAATTAAGCTTTTCATTATAGATTTGATTAGCTAATAATGTATCTTCTCATTCTTTCTCCGATGCCTTTAAATATATTTTCTCATCATGACTTTACCATGAAACACTTCTTTCAATCAGTTTCCTTCAATGTGTTTGGATTCTTTTAAGAGATAATGAAAACAGCAGAACTCACATCTCTTCGAGGTAAAATTCATGGAATCATGATTAGGGTTACAGCTCATTCATGTAACACATGCATGAAAATGACATCCACCAAGCAAAGCAAATTCAAAGAAATTTTGCCCACCAAGGCAATACACCGCCCATCCATCTGCTTAACAGTGGTGATGCCACTAAACCCACAAGCTGATGGAGCATCCAGGGGCCAGAGCTATCAAGACAATAATAATGGCAATTGATTGCACGGTACCCCTTTGTTAAAGGGTGAGGAAATTACCCCTTTGTTAAAGGGTGAGGAAATTTTGTGTCTTCTTTGACAACTACATGACTACATCTTTTTCCGCCCTAGCTTAAATTTATGGCGGAGGGGCTGGTTGCTATGGCATGTGTGGTGAAACTGTGCAGGAAACTTTGGGGTTTGGCCGAGATGAATGATAAACACTTGAGAATTCAATTTGTCAACTGATCCTTTAGTGTTAAGAATTAGGGTTTTCTAAATTACTGTATGATATAGGAATGCAAAATGAATCGATGAAATCTGTCGCCCACTTTGTGAAGCTAGTGGACTCCAAGTCATCACTGCAAAACTATGTCATTGCTAGCAGGTGAATTAAAAATGCTTTTTAATGGATTAATAGAAAGCTCTCAAAGTTTTTGTTGTGTTAATGTTTAGATTCTGGAAATGAAAAATTGGGTAGCAGCACCTCCAAGTAACACAAAAATAAAGTGAAATTAGCTTTCTTTTTCTCGTAGTTGTCAAACTTGATTTAGAGACTAATTTCAAAAGTCAAATTTCAACTGATCCTGTTCTTGCACAAGCACACCTATCTTCAACACTTCACCATAATCATGTATTGCTTTCCATGTCTTAAAAGCCCTCCCTTTTATCTCTCTTGATGAAACCTCAAAAAACCTGCTTCAATGGAAACCAAAACACTTCTTTTGCTCTCCCTGACAATGCTCTCTCCCGTCTCCTTCTCCACCTCTTTCACTCCTACGGATAACTACCTTATCAACTGTGGTTCAAACACCAACACCTCTTTCATTCCTACAGATAGCAGAATTTTTGGAGCTGATTCCACTTCACAAGGTTCAATCTTTCCCTCTAAAGGCCAGTCCATTTCACCCAAGAACCAAAACCCATCTCCAAATTCACCAACTTTGTACAACACAGCTAGAGTTTTCACTACTGCTTCAAGCTACAAGTTCAGTGTTGAGAGAAACCGGACCCACTTTGTACGTTTACATTTCTCTCCGTTTAAAGCGCAAGGCTTTGATTTATCTACCGCAAAGTTTAGTGTTTTAGTTAATGGGAATTTGTTGTTGAGTGATTTTAGTACCAAAGTTGTTGTGCTTAAAGAGTACGTATTTAGAGTTGATAGTAATGCTCTTGAAATTTTGTTTAGTCCTGTTTGTAAATCAAGTTTTGGATTTGTGAATGCAATTGAAGTGTTTTCAGCTCCTAAGGATTTTATTCTTGATGAGGGAGCTAAATTGGTTAGTGCTAATGGAATTGAAGTGTACAAGAATCTTTCTTCACACGTTTTAGAGACAATTCATAGGATTAATGTTGGAGGTTCAAAATTGGTGCCTTTTAATGATACTGTGTGGAGAACTTGGATTCCTGATGAGGACTTTCTTGTTTTGAAATCTGCTGCGAAACGTGCAGTTACTGCTAGTGCTCCTAATTATCAGATTGGGGGTGCTAGTAGGGAGATTGCGCCTGAAAATGTATATATGACTGCACAGCAGTTGAATAAGGATAATAACTCAATTCAGTCGAGATTTAACATCACATGGGATTTTCCAGTGGGATCTGTCGGGGTTCGGCACTTGGTTCGATTACATTTCTGTGATATTGTCAGTGCTTCACTTAATCAGTTGTACTTTGATGTGTACCTAAACGAGTACTCCGCGGAAAGTGATTTTGATTTGTCATCCCTTACATTCCATGTACTTTCATCTCCAATGTATGTAGACTATATTGTGGATTCTAATGATTTAGGGGCTGTGCGTGTTAGTGTTGGACCTTCGGCCATTAGTGGTCTTTTGAGAGTCAATGCTATTTTGAATGGGGTGGAGATCATGAAGATGATAAATCCTTCTGGTTCACAAAGTGGTCCCAAGAAGAGAGCTGTTTGGATTGCGGTGGGTTCGAGTATAGGAGGCTTTGTTGTTCTGTGTTTGATTGTCTTTGTAGTAACACTTTCTTGTAAATGCAAGAAGAAGAAACCCAAACCAAGACGATTAGAAAGTGCAGGTTGGGCAACTTTATGTGTATATGGAGGTAGTACTCATGGTAGAATGTCAGAAGTGACTGTGAATGAATATCGCAGCTTGAAGATCCCTTTTGCTGACATACAGTTGGCGACCAACAATTTTGATAACAGTCTGAAAATTGGTTCGGGGGGATTTGGTACTGTTTTCAAAGGTGTTCTTAAAGACAACACAAAGGTTGCTGTAAAGAGGGGTGCGCCAGGATCCAGGCAAGGGCTCCCTGAATTCCAAACTGAAATAACAGTTTTGTCGAAGATACGCCACCACCATCTTGTTTCCCTCATTGGGTATTGTGAAGAACAGTCAGAAATGATCCTTGTCTATGAGTACATGGAAAAAGGTCCATTGAAGGAACACTTGTATGGCCCGGGATGTTCTCATCTGTCCTGGAAGCAAAGGCTTGAAATTTGCGTTGGTGCAGCAAGAGGAATTCACTACCTGCATACAGGTTCTGCTCGAGGCATTATCCATCGTGACATCAAGTCTACAAATATTTTGCTAGATGAAAATTACGCATCCAAGGTTGCTGATTTCGGTCTTTCACGATCAGGCCCATGTCTGGACGAGACTCATGTAAGTACTGGTGTAAAAGGCAGTTTTGGATATCTTGATCCAGAGTACTTCCGAAGACAGCAGCTTACTGACAAATCAGATGTTTATTCATTTGGAGTGGTGCTTTTGGAAGTTCTTTGTGCGAGGCCTGCAGTTGATCCCTTACTTGCTACGGAGCAGGTGAATTTAGCAGAATGGGCAATGCAATGGCAGAAGAGGGGCATGCTCGATCAAATTATCGATCCTCATCTCGCGGGACAGATAAAGCAAAATTCTTTGAAGAAATTTGGAGAGACAGCAGAGAAATGTGTGGCTGACTATGGTGTCGATAGGCCAAGCATGGGCGATGTATTATGGAATTTGGAGCACGCATTTCAGCTTCAAGAATCTGATTCTGAACCATCAAGAGAACCACGCGAAGACAGCAATGTGAATGCACCGGAGCTCCCATCACCTAGAATAGCTCCCCAAGATCCATCAAATGACTCTGAGACTGAAACAGACAGTGGTGATGGTACCTCAGAGATTAAAAACAGCCAAGTTTTTTCACAGTTGATGACCAATGATGGCAGATAGTTTTCTTCACTCTTACCTTAACTTAAACAGTCTACATTGCGGGGGCAGTTTCAAAGCCACTGCATTGTATCATGTCTCAGGACTTGTCCTCGGCATCATTCCCTAGGTGCACCAGAGACGCCTCCTCTCACCAACTTTTTTTTTCCTTCGCTACTTTGAAGATGTATTTTATCTTCATTTACATAGTGAATATGATTGTAAGTGTTTCAAACATATCTAGTTTATATATCCTGTCCCTTGAGATGTAGCATTCCTGCTGTGTTTTAAGTGAATTCTGCTAAATTTATACCAGATACCAGGTCAAAATACTGAAATTCTGTAGAAACACTTCGTTATAGCCTTATCTTGTCCAGTGTGCTCAGCCACTCTGAATCGTGTATGATAAATTCTAAATGTCAAATGAAAAATGTTTTAAAAAATAAGCTGGATATAGCCCTAATTCCCATAGCTAAAAAAAATTCCTTCTCAAAAGCTATGGTTAATGTTAAAATGACAGAAAAAATAAAGAAAATTTGAAAAAAAAATATTTTTTAGTCTAATTTGAGCGAAAAAAACGAGACAGTGCTCAGTGAGAGGGGAGTGAGAGAGAACTCAAGTAGATTCGTCTAGAATGCGATCAAAAGCAAGTGTGCTCAGTGCTCACCCCTCCTTGCAAACAATATATTTAGTTTGGTAGTGATGTTTATGGATTGAATAATTGATTAATTATTTTTTTTATTAATCTGATATTTTTTTTAATTATTATTTTTAAGGGATATAGTGACAATAAAGGGTTTGAGATTATGTATTTTTGTGTAAAAACTTGAGATAACTGGAATTTTACTCCCTCACTTAGTTTTATAAAATACACTTTATGAAAAATAGAATTTTCTTGAATTTAAAAAAAATATTAATAATTAATATTTATAAAAAAAAATTAGATTCAACAACTATTTTTTTTAAAAAAATGTGGTAATATTTTAGAAAAAAATGTTTTGAAAATATATTTTTAAATTATTTTAATATATTAATATAAAAATAATTTTTAAAAAATAAAAAATATATATTATTTTAATATATTTATAAGTAACACTCACTTTAAAAAGAATACATATATATATATCTCTAAACGGACTAAGTCAAGAATGATGTCTGTGCCCCCACATCCATATGTATCTGGAGGTTTCCTGCTGGATGATTCAGACTCGAATTATTAATTTGCCCACAAGTCAATGATGCAGCAAAGCTGGTATACACTTGTCTGCCTCTATGCCACCATGATGGACGTTTCACATCTCATACACATCAAACCCGATTGGGGTAACTTGAAAACAATTTGGATAATTGAGTTACCTTAAGATTTTTTTATTAAAATAAGATATTTTTTTAGAAAAAAAAAAAAATTTAGATTAATATAATTATATAAATCAGCTTGTGCATATCATAATTAATTTCACGGATTTTAAAATTAATAATTATATAAATCTTTATATAAACTTTCATTAGCAATCGTGTAAACAACAAAGAAATTAAACCTAAAACCATAAAAAAAAACACAAACTCTTTAATGCTAAATTTTTACAATTTTATCAGCATCTATAAGTTAAAAATAAAAAGAATACTTGATATCGACGCAAATGGAGCTGCCTGTGGATAAATCAACTGTATTAGATATTTAAAAAAAAACTTAATTTGGAATTTATTCTAGATGATGTTCTGAGTTGTAGATTTTCAAGTACACCCAGCAGAGGTCGGTCGGGTTTATCAAGTACAGGAAAACCACTGGAGTTCGAGGAAGTGCATGGACGAGGCTCGTCCTGGGCCCGTAGCAAAGTGAGTCTCGAGAGGGTCTAATCATGGGCGTCACGTGATTTTTCATGGCCAAGATGGTGGTATTTAAAAGTATAATTGTTATTATTTTTTAAAAAATTATTTTTAATATAACTTATCAAAATAATTAAATTTAAAGTAAAAAAACCGGCAAATATTACCTTCCGATCTTGTCCCACCTCCAACAAGTAAGGGCTTGTAAAGGTGCCACGAGAAGATTTACGGGAGAAATTAAGATAATAATGACGTGATATGATAGCAAATGACCATCGTGACCATTAAATATCTCCACTCGAGGCGTCCGAAGAGCAATCAACTTCCTTTGCAACTTGTTTCAATCTCACCCAAAGTCCAAGCAAAAGGGACCTAGGGTTCGATCACAATCACATAAAATTCCCTTGTTTGATTTTTCTACCCTTTTTCTTAAATGAAAAATCTAACATGCGCCCGCTAGACAGCATTTCATATACTTAATTTGTGGGTGATATTATGATATTAAGTATTTTTTTATTTGTAAATATATTAAGATAGTTTTTTTTATTTTGAATATTAATATATTAAAATAATTATAAAATATTAGAAATTATAAATTTAATATTTTTTCATGAAAAATAGACTTAAAAACAAAAATTACTATACTTTCAAGCATTTTAGTGTGTGTTTATCATTGCAATAGCTTTTGCATCGCTTTTTGGTAACTAGGATTTCAAAATAAGATTTTCATTTGAAACTAGGCAACACTTTGATGCATGTTAACTAACAAAATACATTTAAAATTAAAATTATTATAAAATATAATTTTAACCACACTGCATCAATTGTGTTTAAAGTATTTAAACAAGTTAAAATATAAAGGTGTATAGTATTATAATAGCTTTTATGGTTATAATTTTTATAAAATTATTTTATATAAAACACTTTTAGTTGAGGTTGATTTGGTATTTATATATTTAGTTAAAATTAAAGTTGAACAAAAAATAATTTAATGTATTTAGTTAAAAAAAATAAAATTAATTAAGGTTATATATATTTTGATTGATTGATTGATAGTTTTTAATGCAAATATTACATCATCAAGCGATCTCCGTCTAATTTATGTAGTATTATTAAATAATATTAAACACTAGTTTTTCAAATAAAAAACAAATAAAAATAAAAATTAATTTTTTTTATCGAGTCGGACCCGGTACAATGCATTTAGTTTTGGATCGGATTCATTCTGGCTAGAACAGTAGAGAGAGTGTCTCTATTTTTAACTTAAAAACACTAGTTTTTTAAATAAAATATAATTAAAAATAAAAATAATAATTGAATTTTATTTTTTACTAAGTTAGATTTGATTTAATATATTTAATTTTAAACTAAATCGGTCTGGCTAAAAAAATCTAAAGATTTTAAAACTAAAATCACAGTATACAAAATAATATATAATTATAATAGAGCTGAAAGTGAAAAAAATAGAGATCAAATACATTGAACCAGAAACGAAAAGAAAATTCAAAAATGAGATAGGAAGTTATAAATGGCTCGAGAATTAAGATTTACGAGGATTAATAAATAATTAAAAAAACAAATAATATAACTATATAAAAATATATGAAATGTCGGTCAATGATATAATGGTAGGGTCACTCATTAAATAGATAAAGAGAGGCTGTGTTATAGAAATATAATGAGTAATATGCAATTTTATCTTTAACAAAATAGCATTTTGAACACAAATAATAATACGATCACATATAAAAATTATGACCAATTTTATAACCAAACAATATATTATAACTACTACATAATAAATGTTGTCACCTTTAAATGGTTGACAATGTACTGGGGCCATAATCTCAAGATTAGGATTTTCGAAGGTCAAGGGTGATATATTACGCTGCTATATAACCTTATATAATTCCAAGAAGAATTAGTCGTGATGTGCGTAAACTGACCCGAACATCCCATATAAATCACAAAAAAAAAAAAGATGTACATCCTTTTTAGTTGAATTTCCATGCAAAAAAAAAAACATATGTGGAAAAAACATATACAGCCTCAAAAACCAGCAATTTCATTTTGTTTTCTATTTTCGTGATATGTAAAATGATTTTTATTGTCCAGAATGTTTCTTAAATTTATAATTATATTCATTAATTAACAAATCATTATTCAATACACCATGTTGTTCTTACAATCACAACCATAAATGTACAATTTAAATTCTTGTTTTGAACAAAAATAATTTAGTTGTTATTATAATAATATCTTTTTGTTTTTTCAAAATAAATCAAGAAAGAGTGTTTTTAGTTTCAACCAGGTTAGATAAAACACAACTTAAAATATATTAAATTTTAACAAAAAAAATTAAATTTTTTAAAAACATAATTTGCAGTGCATTCTCAAACATGCTCTCAGTATTAAACATAACAATTGGTGTGATTACTTATAAAATTATTTTTTATTTGATATTATATTAAAATAATAGTTTTAAATTTTTAAAATTTTTAAATATTAGTATATAAAAATAATATAAAAACATAAAAAATAATTTTGAAATAGAGAAAAAATAACATAAAATTAATTTTTTTAAAATGTTTTTGAAATATAAAAATAAACAAGCTTTAAAATTTTATTTTAAAAAGTGTTTGAGATAGGATTCAACCAGAATTTTTATTTTTTTTCACTTTAAATTATTTTTTACATTGTTTTAATATATTAATATAAAATTCAGATTTATAAAATAAAAATTTTAAAAAATCAATTATTATCACCTGTACAAATACCTCTAAATCTTGCAACTTAATTGGACATATGATAATCTAAAATGAGTTGTTCAAATTATATGAAGAGCAGTGCCTTTTCTTTTATATGAAAAATAATATCCATGAATAACTCTAAAAGGTATTGTATCTGATAATTAATTTTTGAAAATTGTTATATCAATCAAATAAAAAGTATGAGATTTAATTTATAATTTTTGAATAAACTTATAGAAGTCATTGCTTTAAAATAACATTTGTTTATTATTTCATAACAAAAAAGAAAAAAATAATAAAAACATAAACATATTTAATTGAAGAGATGAAAATAGATATATAAAATAAATATATTTTCGGTATAATTTTAAAATAAATTTATATATTTATAAAACATAAAGTATATCAGATAAATATCACTTTTATTTTTATATTTTAATCTTTTTTATCACACCACAATAATCAAATACTAAGTAAAAAACAATTAGCCTCCCAATAGAAAAAATGTATCATTCTTGGTTTATATATTGAAAAAAAGATTTTTGAATTTAAAATGCAAGTTTTAGTCTCACTAAATAATATAATTACGTTGAATTAGTACAATTTTAAACTTCAACTTATACGCAAACATAGCGGGAATTTATCCATGAATGTGGGGCATTAAATTTATGATTACTTGGCGTGCACTTTATTTTTCTTTTTTTTACTCGTTTTATCTATAAAATAAAATGAACATCAAAAGGACTAAATTGAAACAAAAGTTTAGTTGGGGAACAAAGTTGAAAACCCAAAACGTTTCATGCCATTAAAAAATAAAAGAAAAACCATGCTTAACCACAGGTCATCGGTGAAGGATATGTTTATGGTTGTGGTTTAACCGTTGCTTTGTTTTTGTTTTTTGTTTTTTAAATTAAAATTAAAACTAAAACTAAAACTAAAACTTTTAAAAAAAATTAAAACTAAAACTAAAACTAAAACTAAAAATTATTTTTTATATTTTTTTTGTTATATTAATATTAAAAATAAAATTTAAAAATAAAAAAATATATTATTTTAATATATTTTTAAATACAACTTTTACCGCACTCCAAATCTGAAATGAACTCTTCTTCTTCTTTCCTTCTTTCTTCAACTAGAAAGTAAGTTTTTAGCATTTCGAGGCCAAATTACAAAGACCTTCCAGTCCTCCGAAACTCGAATTCTTCACTCACACACGAGAGAGAGAGAGAGAGAGAGAGAGAGAGAGCTTCATCTGTGTGTGTGATTTTGGTGAAATAGGGTTGGGGTTTGTTGTTTTGGATTGAACTGATTAAAGGAGAAGGAGGAGATGACGGAGGTGATACTGCATGTGTATGATGTGACTAATAGTGGATCGGAGAAGACGAACAACACAATTTTGAACATCAACAAGATCTTCAAAGACGCTATTGGTCTCGGTGGCATCTTCCACAGCGCCGTTCAGGTCCATTTCTTTCTGTTTTTCATTTGTTTATTTGCAGCAGTTATGGTGGAGTTAGTGTGAATTAAAGAGAGATCTAGGGTTTTATTTTTAATTGTTTAATTTTATGTTTCCTTTTTCAGTGGAGTGTGAGATCTAGGGTTTTGGTTTCAGTTTCAGTTGAATCGTCGCGTATTAAAATTTATTAGTATGCGTTTTTTGAACTGTATTGGAATTTATATTGTGGATTAAGAGGGATAATTACTGTTTCTGGGTCCCATCATTGACATGGCGAATTGATGGTGGTTCTAGGGTTTTAGTTTTGATAGACATATTTGATTTGGTTTGTCTTTCAAGAACCGGAACTTTCAACTGTGCTATAAACTGGGCTGGCTTTGAACATAGAACTTTATTGAAGAGATTGTAATCACACAGGTAAGGGGGAGGATATTTGTTTTGACATGGAATATGCAGAGGAGGCATTTTTGAGTAATTTGTTTTTTGCAGTTCCCTTTCAATTTATGTAGTTTTTTGACCTAGCATTTTAAAGGGTTTGTTTTGTTGATTGAGTTTTGAGTAAACTTTCCTAGCATTAGCGAGAACTTATTTGTGGAAAATTGAACTTGTGTACAGACTGAGTCGATGGATGTCTTGTGCAAGCAGCATGTTGAAAAACTGTCATCATAAATCCTAATATGTCATCTATAGTTAGTTTCTAAGTACTAAAGTATGCAATAACGTGGCTAGATGCGGGCAAATGAATGCATGTCTTAAAACTTGACACCGAGCTCTTGTATGTTCCTACCATATTACACCTTTTACTGATTCTTTGGGATTTATTTATGGTCTTCATGTCTCTGTTACTCTCTTGAAATCAAGTTATATTGAATTGGAATGTATGAATTAAGGGTAGTAAATCCGTTTGTTTTATGGGTGACAGATACATGGAGATGATGAATGGTCTTTTGGGTTTTGTGAGCAAGGAACTGGAGTTTTTAGTTGCCCTTCTAGTAAGAATCCAATGTATACATATCGTGAGAAAATTGTACTTGGAAAAACCAGTTGTTCAATCTTTAAGGTGAATCAGATCTTGCGGGAACTTAGTAGAGAATGGCCTGGAAGTGACTATGACTTGTTGGCCAAGAACTGTAATCACTTCTGTGATGAATTTTGTGAAAGGCTTGGCGTGCCAAAACTTCCAGGTGATAACTTTTCTTTTCTGTTTTTGTTTTTCAGATTACCCCAAAGAATTTCTGAAACTTGAACCTGTTCCATGATTGAAGATTAATTGGCCAGCTGTTGAGTGTGATTTGTTTGTACTGCTTCTATACTAGAAAATTGTGTTCTTTCTGAATACAATTCCTCAGTAGACTATGATTTATGATTGAGAAATATTGCACTATGTGGAGATATTTGTGTGTGATTTTTTTATGCTGAAACATGTCCTCTTGAGTTTGACAATGACCTTAAACCTGGCAAGATTTTTGTCCTCTCCCATCCCCGCCCCAATTTCTCCAACGAGATCTGTGTGAAATCGCTTCATTATCCAAAATTCTTCTGGAGTTACTTGTGTTACATTATCTATTTTGCTGTTTCTTCATATTGCTGCTCCATTTCACTTTACTGCTGGCCCTGTTTCTTTAGTTGTAAATTGTGGCTCCTTTGCCAATAATAAAGTAAATGTTGGATATGAATTATAAGCTTTTCTTGGGGATTAAGAAAGAAGGTTCTGATCTCAACACTCTTGTTCTTGTTACAATTTTCCTGAAGTGGATGGTACTGTGATTTGTCTGACAGGTTGGGTTAATCGTTTTGCCAATGCTGGTGATGCTGCCATGGAAGTAGCTGGAAATACAGCCTTCCGGGTGAGATGCTTGTGTTTTTGTTTTTCTTACTTCCCTGGATCATATCTCTACCCTTGGGGTCATTTTAACGTTGTCAAGTTCAAGTAATTAGCACAATTGCACTAACTGGAGTTGTAGAAATATGACCCCAACCCACCCACACAATTTGTAATGGACGAATACTTGTAATTCTGGTTCGGTGTAGTCTGTTATTCTTCACTATCCCATCCTTTTGCAACTGTCCTGGTGTGATTCCTGTTTATTTTTCCTCAAGTTATTTTTTAGGGTTGTTTTGCCTCGGTAATATGTGAATGTGAAACTAGTCTCTTATAGATATCATTCATGCAGTAAATCTGTTTACTCCTAACACAATCCAGTATACTTTCTTTGGTTCATACTGCTTTCATGAGCAGCCCTTTCATCTTCTATTGACACCAGTTTAGGAATGGCCCGCATGTGAATTATTAATTAGATATGGATGTGGATGTTTTAATAAACATATTTATGGTTTTTAACATTTCACTAATTCCAAAATATGTGGTTGGCTTCCTGCAGTTTAGACAAGCCAAGACTGAGATAGTATCTGCTAGCAAAGTTGCTTATCGTTTCCTTGTGGGTGTTACTTCCAATAACGGGTCTGGTCTTGAGTCCCCTGAAAACTCAAACAGAGGTGTCCCAAGATTTCAAGGAACCTGGTTTAAAAATCTCATAGCAAACGGTGCCAAACCATCCAGTAGCACAGAAGTTGATAATCAGGACGAAAACATGCTTCTTCAGCAACAACGCAGTAAGCAAGGGGCAGATCAACTATCTCGGCAGAACTCACACCAAGAATCAGATCCACTGCATCAGAATTCAAGGCATGATGAAGCATTACCAGCATCTGGCCCATATTAGATTCTTTCATTGTGTATGATTGTAAAATTGTTCATTGCTTTTCCAGCTGAATTGTTTTTCTAATGGTGCCTAAAAGAAACCCAGGCACGATGAAAAGGTTATCAATATGAAGTGTTTTTTTCTGTTATCCCACATGCCAAGGTTGATCTTCATGGAATTTGGCCGCCCTTTTCTAGTATCAAAAATAGAACAAAGAAAAATTTCGATTTTCTCAGTGAGGAAATACTAACTTGAAAAGGCCTGTTTATGCCCTAATAATCTCTCCCCACAGAGACCCAACTTGCACATACATGAAAATCTTGCATTGGGCAATTGGAGGCACTGGCCATGGTTATGATGTCACTATGCGTTATTTCTTAAAAAAAGAAGCTAATTTTGAACATTTAGTATACAAAACTCGGTAATTAACAACTGAAATCTTCATCATTAGAAACATCCAGACCTCAATTCTTGTAATTGGTAGCTATGATACGAAGCACGACAATATTCTCTCTTCACTGGAAAGTAATCCTAGAAGAGCTGTTTGTGTCTTCTATAGTGATCCTTGGAGGAAACCCATTATAGTTCTTTGCATGTTGCCTTCCGACGTGGTTTTCCGATACATGAACTGCCCAATTAGAGATAAATAAAGGGTTGGTAGGGACCAATGATTGGCTGTCGAGGTGGAATACTGTGGCTTCAAGCACTCTGTTAAATAATAGAGAAATCAAGGCACCTGAAAAGTGAAAAGTGAAGTGCCGACATCATATAGATGGAAAGTTGTTGCCCACTATACGTATCGTATTCATGTAGTAGCGCACAGCAGGACAACTTGGAAAGAATTCCTTGGTCGCAATGGAAGTTGAGTGCCGCAACCATGCGTGCTGTGCTTAGCTACATTAAATTTAACTACCACTCTTGGAATCTTGGTAGGTGAAGACTTTTCGTGGGAATCGAAGAAGAGATGGCGAAAAAAGAGGAGGCCTCTAGCAAAAACGGCATGGATTGTAACAGCAGCACCATCTCTCTCGCAAAGCAAGAAATATTTCGTGTTTGCCATCTACTTTCCATGGCTCCGCCCTCTGGCACCAGCCTCTCAGGTTTGTATTGTCAGGGACACCATTCCTTAGTGGTGACCACCCCACTATTTCCCATTGATTTTCTTTTAAACCTAGAAGAACGGTCCTGGTGGTTGACATCTTCATTAACATACACAAGAAACTGGATACAGAATGGAAACCCTAGTTTCTTGTTCAATAGAATCATGAGCTGAGCTTCATCTATCAATACATTAGTACTAGTGAGCTACCTCATCAATATCATGAGAGGCTGCACTAGACTTTACACAAGTTGAGCCTGTGTACAGTGCTCGTCTAGAATCCTGCTAAAATGAGGACCATTGCATGCCCTACATTTAACTCCTGATAGATCATCCTTACCGGAAGATTGCAAATCAAATTAAAAATTATTCACACGTATGGACAAGAAATGAAATAAGAATCTCAATCAAAGGGCCAATATTACTTTAGGAGTCAATAAAATTAGGCTGTTAGAATCGGTCAGAAAAATCGTCCCTGAAGGAAAACAAAAATACCAGTAAAATGATGTTCCGAGTCACAAGAAATAAGGCATGCTTCTCGAGCAAATGACATGAAAAACACAGATAAAAAGTGCGACATTTGTTCAAACCAGAAGCAGCAACACACAAATCTGATAAATGACATTAAGACATTCTTGAATATATACAAAAACATTGTTTCAGAACTCAGTTTTGAAAGGCTGCAGAGAATTGCTAGTCTACCCTCTTAGCATTCCGTTGAAGAGGAATGTGTCGCCATCTGCATCCTCTGCAATCTGGAGCGATGAAGCAGCTTGTGCTGCAATAAGTTCATCTGAGAACTCAGTAGTGCCCCAACTGCCATCGTCAAAGTATTGCACTGGCAAACTCTTCTGAAGAGACTCGTATGAAAAGGACCAGTCATTATTTTCCCTATCCCCCCACTTGCATCCAGTTCCGTAAGTACTAGAGAGCCACCCTATTCTTTCAAATGAATTCCCCGAGCAGTCCTCTTGAGGAAGCGATGGTCTCTTTTCACCCATGAAAACATCAATATTACCAGCACAACCCCAAGTGTTGAAACCTTCTTCTTTGTTTAGCACAATATTACATGAATCATCAGAGTCCTCGCCAAGTAAGACATGCAGAGCAACAGCCTCTGCAATTGCAGCACCCTCTTCATCAAGTCTTTGCTGTTCTTCCTTCTTTTTTTGTTTTTTTTTCTCTAGCTCAGATCGGATTGCTGCTGAAGTAGCTAGAGCTTTCTCCAAACGCCTCTTTTTCTTCTCAGCTTGCCTGAGACGATCCATCTCACCTTTCACCTGCTTCTTCTTCACTTTCCTCGCAACAGGTTGCACTTTATTACATGCTATGCTATCCATGATAACTACTGAACTACAAATATTGTCCTCTTTTCAACTTATTAGCTTACAAAGAACTCTTCTAAAATGTGTACATTTTCCCTATAACTTTCTTTCGTTCTTTATCTGTTCTTTTTTCACTCTTTGTTTACTACTAAAAAATACTCCACCAAATTTCAGCATATAAAACTAACGTAATCTCAAAAGTTCAAGAACTACACCCACTCAGGTCTGAAGGAGTACCTCATCTTCCGGACAATACAATCCCAAACAGAAACAACAGGAGACAATAAGAGAGAGAAATGATAAGCATCCGCAGACTCATCCCTTGGCACCATTCTCCCTAATTTTCCACAACCCTTGCCCATTCTGTGCGCACACCAATAAAACCACAAAGCTAATCAAAACTGCAAAGCAACAATCTCACTCCAGTACTTCAAACAGCTCACATGGCCTTCCCCTACTGTAGTCGAAAAACTCAACAAGTCAATAAATGAAACCAAACAAGAAACCATCCAAGGTAACTTAAGCAAGCTATACACACAAAAGAAAGCCATCCTGCACAAAGCTACCAAATATATTCTAAGCCTCCATTAGATCTTTGTTTCAGCAACAGAAAAACAAAAAAGAGTTTCAAGACACCTACCTCTTAACTACTTCAATAATTCACAACAATTTAATTGCGAATTAGAGGACCCTAACCAATAAAAAAGACCCTTCACACTAATAAAGTTGTGTTCTGGGCATGGGTGCTGGCACACATATCATACTGATAAGAATATGAGAATCATAGTTAACGTAGCCTTGTCTAAAGCGGTTAGATTTGAAAACTCAGCAACCTGCTATCAATCATCAAACATCTAAAAGAAAAGGAAAGTAAACCTGATCCTCACCGCCTTAATAAATCATCCTCATCACCAGTCAACAAAATCTGAAGTCGTTATACTCTCCTATATAAAGTCAATTAAAAATCACTCTTTCCTAGTTCAGATTTCAGATCCCAAAAGACTTCAACTTTTAGACACCCAATTAATCATTCAGGTAACAAATCAAAGAAACCGAACACATCTCAGAATTCTAACCAATTCCCAGTTTTCCAGTGACAGAAAATAACATCATAATTCGAAGTTCAATCCTTTTTCAGATCCAAGGCCACAGCTTTTACAAGCATCATAATTCAAATCAAATCTTAACCAAACAAACAAACCCACATCACCAAACTATAAAACATGCAATAAAAAACCAGTTAAACAGACATAAAAACACTAGATCCAAAAACCCATCATGATGAAAAACACAAAACTCACTAAAAATGATCACTTCAATAAAATCATACTAAAATCAATAAGTCCACCAAGAAAAATTGAAAAAAAAAATCCAAACTTCAAAGTTACAAAAATCAAACCTTGTTTACTGAGAGATTGAAGAGGTTTCCACTTTTCCCTCTACAAGTGAAGAGAACACAGAGAAAGAGAGAGAGAGAGAACTGAAAATTCAGAGCTTATAATGGGGTGTTCGCATCTAGAGAAAGTGAGAAAAAACTAAGAAGAGAGGGATAAAATAACTGCTAACATGAGATAGGTGACAAGGGATAAAGGGCGGTCTTGTAATTCTATGATCAGATTTAGACACGTGGCAGATCATGGGTTGTTGACAGGAGGCTGAATGGTGTATGACACATGGCAAATTCTGGTAAGAGTGATCAAGATCAGTGAAAGTGGTCCCTGCTTTGCGTGCTTGATGGTGGGATGTTGAGCCACTTGGGGTGGTAAAGTAGAGCTGAAGTTGGATTTTGGAAATTAGGGCTGACTTATCAAGTGAAGTCAAGTGTAGTTATCATCAACTCTTACTTGAGGACTAAATTAATAAATTTCATGAGTTGTATTTTGGAATTTTATAACTCGGGCTCAGTATTTTAAATTGTATTTTGGAAGTTTTAAAAAAAATTAAATTTTTTTATTTTTTTTAAATTAATAAATTTTTTATATTTTCAAGTCATTTTAATATATTATTTTAATATATTGATATCAAAAATAATTTTTTAAAAATAAAAAATATTATTTTAATATATTTTAGAATAAAAAATATTTTAAAAAATAATCATTATTGTATTTTTTAATACCCTCTAAAAGTCATTTAAAGCATTGTATTTTCTAATACCCTCTAAAAGTCATTTAAAGCATTTCAAGTTTGAAACAGTTAGATTAATACTTGGATCAATCAATTTTTTTAAAAAAAATTAAAATAATATTGTTTTATAAAAAATATATAAATCCAACAAAATTATTTATAATCTTGCCAGGTTAAGATAAAGCAACCTTTAATTATTATTTTTTTAAATCTAAGTCAGTTGACAACACAAGCCATATAATAACATTTCAATAACTTCTTGCTCTAAATTTCATCATTAATTTTAAATTCAGAAATCGAGATTGGATGGGAGAAAAAAATTAAATAAGTAGTTAAGTTATTTTCATTTTTATTATGTATATTAAATTATGCACATTCAATTTAAATTTAATATTTTAGATTTAATGAACATAATACGAAATGAATATGAGAGGTTTTAATTTAAATTTATCTTTTATAGTACTCTGGAAACATATTTGTCGACAATAAATTTCTTTCTTGGAATTTATTTTTATTTTTATTTTTAGATTTGAGTTCATGGAGACTTCAAAGAAAAAGATGATAAAATTTAATTAAGAAAAGGGAGGAAAGCAGGAGCATTAATATCAACAAACCCTGCTGAATTGTAAATGCATTATAAGATGAAAAAAATTAAGAAAAATTAAGAAATAGAAAAAAAAAGGAATGTATTTTGATGATGTCTAGTGAGTTGGGGACAAGTGAAATACACGCAAGATCCAATCTTATTGAATATAGAATGGAAAAAAACAAAAAAGGATGATTTTAGTTGTCTCATTAGACATTGTTCAATTCTATTATACATTGATTACATTACACTATAAACTAAAAAGGGTGGGAGAATTACTATTTCCTCGTGCATGGTAGTCTCTCTCACAATTCAACATGGATTTTTTTTTTCGTTCTATTTTTTTTTTAATTTCATTTTTAAATTGTTAGATTAGAGACCAATTTGAGTTAATTTGTCAAGAAAGAATTAGATTAATAGAAAGGGGACCCACGTAAAAAACACGTAGAGAACAAGTGGATTTAACAAAATTTATGCGAAAAATTCATTTTAATCCCCAAATTTTATCAATAACAAATATGTGGTCCCTTTAATCTTCAAAAATTAAAAATAATGTCAATTTTAATTCAATTTTTTTCTGCATCTGTTTGAGAGAGGAGAGGAAAAGTGGTGTTTGAGAGAGGAGAGGAAAAGTGGTTATATTCCTTGAATAAAAAGAAAAGGTTGTCTTTTACACTGATTAAGGCTATAAAATAGTTATTTTGATGTTCTTTTTTATAATAATTTTTTATAATAAAAGTTTATATTAAGTGTTTTTTCTCCTTATACTTGCCTTATATATAGTAAACATGAGATCGCAAATAATTTTGATTATGGGGTGATTATGGGTTTTCAAGTATTTTTTGTTATTATTGTTATTATTGTTTAAGACCAGGAATGTATTTTACAAAGTGTTTAAGGTGTTTTGTTTTTAGATTTTTTAGGTTAAATATGATTATAAATAATTTTTTTTTATTTTATCTAAAATATCACACCTTGATTTTCTAGTGATCAGAGGTAGTCGAGACCTGGATAAGGCAAGCGACGTGTTGCCTGTTATTTTTTTAAAAACAATTAAGGGGTGAATAACGTAGGTTGCTCCAGACCCGCAGACTCGGGTCTTCTTTTTTTTTTAAATTTTTACTCATCATAAATGATTTTTTCTTACTTATTTTTTTAATATTGTTGTTGTTGTTATTGTTTAAGACCATAAATATATTTTACAACTTGTTTAAGGTGTTTTATTTTTAGATTTTTTAGGTTAAACATGATTATAAATAAGTTTTTTTTTTATCTGAAATATCACACCTTGATTTTCTAGTGATCAGAGGTAGTCGGGACCTGGATAAGGCAAACGACGTGTTGCCTGTTATTTTTTTAAAAAAAATTAAGGGGTGAATGACATAGGTTGCTCTAGGCCCGCAGACTCGGGTCTTTTTTTTTTCTTTCTTTTTTAATTTTTACTCATCACAAATGATTTTTTCTTACTTATTTTTTTAATTTCATGAATTATTAATTAAGCAATAATTTTTTTAATCAATTTGATAATTTTATTTAGTTGTCTCGGTATTCGGTATTTGGTTGAGTTTTAATTTCTCAAGGAGGCCATCCTAGATGGATCTCTTTGACTCAAGGAGGTAAGAGGATTTTTAGAGAAAAAGATGTGTTTTTTTAATTTTTTAATTATTATTTATTTTATAAAATCAAATATTATGCTTGTTACTTTTAATTTTTATTTATTTAATTTACAAATACATAGTATAACTTTATCATTATTTATTATATTTTTTCCTTTTTAAGATAGATATAAAACTAATATAAATAAATTTATTTAACTTGTTTATAAAAAAATTACTTGAAGAAGAAATACTCATTAACAAAATTTTAAATTAGATTTTTTATATGATAAACTTATTCTGATAAAATTTTATATTGGTTATACATATTGTTTTTTTTAGATATAGTTTTGAACATCACCTATCACATTAAATTTTACTCGTTACAATGTCGATATTCTACGTTGTTATTTGAGAAAAGTTAACATCTACACATTTAATATATATATAAAACAAAAATTACCTCTGAATATAACCCTATTATCCCTTTCTTTATACCAGATCCACCTACAATACTTACCTTCAAACATAGTTTAACCTCATGTTACCACCGAATAAAAAAACTTTATATAAAGAAATTATAATAGTATAATCAATATATTTTTGTTGCCGTTATTACATAAAGACACTTGTTTGAATTTTCATGAACATATACCAAGCATGTTTAATTTGTATTTATATTTGTTTTTAACGATGTTTACATGTCAACTACGAACCAATATCAACCCAAAATCCAAACCAATTCAAATTAACTAAAAAAACTCTTAAGAAGTTTTCTCAATTAAACTCGAGCAAATAAAAAAACCTGAGTAAAACCTGGTTATTTTTTTTAAAGGACATCTTTTTCGATTACAAATAAAAATCTCTAATTCCCAGAACCAGCCGCCACCACGTCGAGCACCAAATCCTTTCTTCCCTTTAGCTCCCCATTTGCTTCTTTTTCGGTTTCTTTCTCCCTCGGCCTAAAAACAACACAAGATTAAGATGTAATTACCAGTACAAAGAAGCATCTCGCAGCAATTGTCCTAGAACTCGGAGGACAGAGAACAACTGCTGTTGATTAAAAGATAACTACTAGATAATGGGTTAAAAAAGATGTTTGCCTCCTCAATAGATCGACGTGTTAAAAGAAAAACAGAAGGAAACTTTTGAAAAATATCCAATGGAATCAAAGGATTCATTGCACATAGTGAATTTAAACCACTTGAATTGTTTGGAAAGGATTTTCGATTGAAGATAAGGTGTTCAACAGAATTGCTCTGGATGCCAAAGAAATCAGAATAAATTGTGGGCTTAGTATTGCTTTAGATAAAAATGTTTTATTAAAAGTTCAAATAATAATTTTAATTTAAAAATAAACTAATACTTCTATTTGTTTTAAATTGTTTCATAAAAAATATTTTTTGATTAAAAATAATTAACTAATAGATGTCATTTAAAATTAGATTTTCTAATTAGTAAGATACCAATTAAATTAAAAATTTTAATAAAAAATATAAATACAATAAGGTAGAAAAAAAATTATACATATTAATTTCTTAGCTTAATTTGAAAGCTTTTTTATTTTCTGATATATATAGAAATTTAATCCAATAAAAATCAAGGCTTTCATAATTTTTTTTTAAAATTTTAACTTCATCCAAATACTAAATATTAAATGTTGTGCTTTATTAAATTGTGTTTTGAATTTTTTTAACTAAATGTTGTGCTTGATTTTATTAAATTGTGTTTTGAATTTTTTTAAATTTAAAAATCTTAACCATTAAAAAACTAATGCAATAAACATTATTATATCAAGTATATTGAAGAAAGTTTTCCATGTTGCTACTTGGCAATCCTTTGGTATTTTTTAATTTGTAGAGTTGATTTATGTTAATCTTCTTAACCCATAACTTAATAATTATATCATATCAACTCTTTAGTTGAGTTTAATAATTATAATTTTTAGTATTGTAAAACTCAACTTGAAACAAAGTTTAGGATATAGATTGAGACATTTGACTTCTAATATATGTTGATTAAATTTTTGTTTTGAAAAAAATAAAAAAATAACAAATCAATTTTTTTAAATAATCTCGACAATGTCAAGCTTTGATTAGTTTAAGCTTGAAGTTAGCAATTCAATCTAGGTTTTTGATTGGGTTAACTAATTTTTTTTTATTTTAAAAACCGAACTAATTTAAATCTTAGATTGGTCAGGAACAAGTTAACTTATCATAGCAGTCCTTTTTTTTTTAATTTTTTTAAAACCGAACTAATTTAAATCTTAGATCGGCCAGGAACAAGTTAACTTATCATAGCAGTCCGAGATTTCAACTATGCTTGAAAGCAAATACACCTTGTATTCAAGGTCTTACCATTATATGGCTCACCTTCCAAGCATTATGCAGGGAACAATGCATGCCATGCACGCTTGGCTACACAAACACAAGTTGACACTATTTTTGCTCTCAAGTTAAAGTCTACCTCCAAGCTTAGATCTATAGACCCAAAATAAAATTGGGCCTAAGCCTCATGCTTAGATCTACCACCTCGTGAACCAAAAATCCCACCTCATTTTCTAACAACCTGTCCCTTTTAACAGTCTAGAAAATGACAGCTAATTACATCCTTATACTCTTATAATCTTCTTGATATGGCCCTTCATCAATTAATTTTCATAATTTAACCCTCTTAGTCTTCATTATTAAATCAAGTTTCCCTTTCCACATGGCCCTCACCAACTAATTTTTGTAATTTAACCCCCCTTAGCCTTCATTATTAAATCAAGTTGTTCTATCCAATTTTAGATGTTTACAGCTAAATAGACTTTAAAATGGGTCTTGTTGCCAGGTCTCTCTCATCTAATGTAGTATTAGCCAACAATTATGTTTTTTTTTCCTCTGTATTTCGGAGAAGAAAAGAGAAAAAGAAATAAATAAACATAAAAATACGGATATATGTAAACAAGTAATACACTCTTTTTATCTCGACGAGTGAAATTGAGCAATTGGACCCACTTTTCAAGCCACACCAGCATTTAATGCCTAAAATTGGATGAAAGGGACTTGATTAAGAAACAAAGGTTAAGTAAAAAGGGTTAGATTAAGAAAAAATTAACGGAGGGTCACATTTAAAAGATAAATAAGTATAGGGGTGTGAAAGTAAATTAACCCAAAAATGCTACTGTCGGAAAGGAAAAACAATTAATAGAGGGTCACATTCAGAAAAATACAAAAGTATAGGGATGTGAGAAGTAAATTAACGCCAAACTGCTACTATCGGAAAGGAAATCTCAAGAACTTCCCGAAAGCCAATCATTCTCAACGCCTCCTCGTTTGGCAGCTAAAATGCTCTTCCTCTTCATTCGCTCTTAAAGCAACCCACCTAACTCTTACAGTCAAAAACACAAACACTTAGCAAACAATGCTGACACTAAAACCCTTACCCGCAAACACAAAACCCTCGTTCCTTCATTCCTTAACCCCATTCAGACCCAAAACCCAAACCCTAACAAAACCCTTCAAACCTTACCCAAACCCCGCAATCCAATCAGTCCTACAATGGAACAGAAAGCCCGAACTAGCTGGTGAAACCCCAAGAGTTGTCGTGATAACATCAGGCAAAGGTGGTGTCGGAAAAACCACAACAACTGCAAATGTTGGCCTCTCCTTAGCCCGCCTTGGCTTCTCGGTTGTCACAGTTGATGCTGACGTAGGTTTGCGCAATCTAGACCTTTTGTTAGGGTTAGAAAACCGTGTAAATTATACTCTTGTTGAGGTTATGAATGGGGATTGTCGGTTAGACCAAGCGCTTGTCCGCGATAAGCGTTGGTCTAACTTTGAACTGTTGTGCATTTCTAAACCCAGGTCCAAATTGCCACTTGGGTTTGGTGGGAAAGCACTTGTTTGGCTTGTCGAGTCTTTGAAATCGCGGCAAGAAGGGTGCCCGCATTTCATTTTGATTGATTGCCCAGCTGGGATTGATGCAGGGTTCATTACGGCGATAACTCCAGCTAACGAGGCTGTTCTGGTAACAACTCCTGATATTACTAGCTTGCGTGATGCGGATAGGGTTGTAGGTTTGTTAGAGTGTGATGGAATTAGGGATATAAAGATGATTGTTAATAGGGTTAGGACGGATATGATCAAAGGGGAAGATATGATGTCGGTGTTGGATGTGCAAGAAATGCTGGGCTTGGCATTGTTGGGGGTGATTCCGGAGGATACAGAGGTGATTAGGAGTACTAATAGAGGGTATCCACTTGTTTTGAATAAGCCACCTACACTGGCTGGACTGGCTTTCGAGCAAGCTGCTTGGAGACTTGTTGAGCAGGATAGTATGAAGGCTGTTATGATGGAGGAAGAGCCAAAGAAACGTGGGTTTTTCTCGTTCTTTGGTGTATAGAGGTTTGTTCTGTGAAGAATGCAAGAAAGTGGGAAGGTGTGTATAGTTGGGTTAGTGTAAGTTTGATTTCTTTTTCGCACTGCTTTTAAGTTTTTCTGTCATTTGATGCTACGAAGATGATTCCCAGCATTAGTTGTAGGGGTGATGAATTTGAATTGTCCATGAGTTGCGTGAAATTTTGCAATGTGAATTAGTCTTTGTACTTGTGAATGTGGCTTATTGGATTGTTGCTACCTAATGATATTGTTGTGTTTCTTTTTGCTCATCAAGTGTTCAACCTCCATTTTTCTTTCTATTCTGTTATTCATCAGAGACGGATAATCTGTTGAAATGGATCATTTCTCACTTTCAAGCTTGATAGACATAATGCTAATTAGATTTCACCACAGAGATAAATTTGCTGCAGTAGTTTTGTTTTGTTGTTTGAGCGTTCATTTCTTGGACTGAACATGTCTCCTAATATAATTAGGTCGATATCATGTGCAGTTAGGAATGTTCTAACAAGTAGGACTCTCGCTTATGTTCTAGCCATTTAGATTGCTTGAGTTCTTACAGTTTCCAGGAGTAAATAATCATGATTACCAGGATGCAAGAATAGTATCAACCACCAAGCCATGCTAGGCCATAAAGTAACACTAGGTGTTTATTTCACCCAGAAGCCAAAGAAAAAGGATTTTTTTTTTTGTCAAGATGTAGTTATTAGCTTGAAACTGAATTATATGAAGGTTCTATGCAAGAAGCTAACGGACACAGAAAAAATTCATCATTTTGCATCAACCCATATCAAATGAAAGTCTACTGCTTGCTTGCAATTGTGTCGAACATGCATTAGTTTCTGTACTTAAAATTTGCGGAGCATGGGTCTTAAATTTGCCTGTTTGGAAACTATTGTCTGATGATTTCAATGTGTCCTGTTAATTCGTTTAGTTTTCAAACATGTACTCTTTTGTGCTTATTTTGGTTTTGATTATGTCTTGATGAATTTGCATCTCCTTCTGAGTTTTGTTCCTTCATTATTTTATTTTTTGCTTTCAACAGTCATCCTTGACCCTTTGTTCACCAGAACTCGGTTAAGTTGGTTTAATTATATTTTTAAATTAAAAAAAAATGAATTTGTATTTATGAATCTTTTTCAGTGAGAGAAGAGGGAGGAAGAGGAGGTGGGTGGTAATGGTGGCTGGAGATAGTGTAGTTTGGTCTCTTCAGGAAAAAAAGAAAATCAAGAAGGAAATGGAAAATTGATTTTTTTTTTTTAACCTTTTTCCTCTGTTGTCAATACTCAACAGAAGCGGATAGAAAAATTACAAAGGAAATATACCCTTTTCTTTTCTTTCCCTTTCCTTTCTTTTTAATTTTAATATCCTTTTCTTTTCTTATCGCTGTATTAATTTATCATTCATGTTCTCCATTTCGTTTGATATAATTTCAACCATACCATATTAATACATCAATGTTTCAGTTGGCTTGAGATAAAGGGTAAGCCATATTTTTGTCATGGTTGTCATACGAGGGTTTGGGGATTGACTAAAAAAAGATTTGGGTCAGTGAGTTATTGACTCAACTTACCGGTTATTGGATCAACCTAGATGAATTATTTTTATTGAAACAATGGATAAATTATTTTTATTGAAATTCTAGATCAGGTTAAGTTTGAAAAGATTTCATCAGGTTAATCAAGTTTGAAAGGATTTCATCATGTTAATCTATTTATGATTTACTAAAAACCTGATCATGCTATTTTTTTTTCAATTCACCAAGTTAATGTTTTTTTTAATTTAATTTGAAATCTGGTTTATATCGGATTTTTAGTTATGAATTCTACATGTTAATATGTTGGGCTAATCTGGGTTTAATAAATATAAATTTGTCCTAATTTCTACATTTCACTTTACTCCTATAAAAGGAAATGATGGGGTTGCATCATGTGCTGTATCTTCTAATCTAAGTTCCAATTATGAACCTCTCAAACTAATGAATACACTAATGAATACATTGCCATTTTATGCCAATGAAGGTAATGCGAAGATTAGGCCCACAGTATTTATGATAATTTATAATCAGCAAGACAGCAGCAATATGTCACTCGTTCCTCCACCACCAAACCATCAAAGGTTTTTGCCTTTTAGCCACATTTATGCTCAACTTATTGCCAAAATAGTCCCTCAGCCAGACAACCAAGAATCCAAGTAAACCATCCTCTAAGGTTAAAGCCAAAAAAAAAAAAAAAAAAAAAACCCCAAAGACTTGATTGATGAATGTCTAAATGCCCTAGAAATTCAATTGATAAAGTATTTAATTTAGAGATATAATTTAGCTAATACATATAGAATTACTATGAGGTTAAACAGTTGAATTTAGATGTAATGGATCATTTATATTATCTTATTCAAATCAAAGAGTTTACAAATAGAACATAGACCTTGTCGGGAACAATTTTGTTTTTTTTATTATTATCATCAAAGTTATTAAAGCTACATACGTGACTCTATAAATACCAGGTAAATATAATTTAATAAAAAATAATGTTGTTTTAATTTTTTTAAATTAAAAAATATTATTTTATTTAAAAAAGATTAGATCAAGTTTTAAATTTGATTTGTTTTATTTGGTTGATGAAGTTTAATTCAATTAATTTTTTATTAATTTAATTTAAAATTCATTATAGAAGAAGTCTATATTGGTAGATTATGTTTATTTTAAATTATGATAGTAATTATTTTCTAAAATATTTTTTTTAAAAAAATACATAAAAATAATTTTTATTTTATTTTTAATATTATTCTATTAAAATAATTTAAAAAATCAAAAATTAATTTAAAATAAAACAAAATAATTTTTTTTTAAAATATTTTCAAACAGCGAAAACAAAAGACAAAAATATTTTCAAACAGCGAAAACAAAAGAACGGTGGCAGAAAGCTGAAGCTGAAGCAACACTGCTCATCAGCACAGGAAAAGCAGCAGCAGTAAAGCAATCTTTAGTTTCCCGTCCACTCCTGTTATAAAAATAAACAAAGACAACCTTAACTTCATCATCAAGATAAATCCTTCCCTTTAATCTAAGACAACGAAATGCCACCTCCAGTACTCCAAAACCCCATTCACACTCTCCTAAAACCCCTCCTCCTCCTCCTCCTCATCTTCCCCACCACCACCACCTCCCTCACTTCTTCCACCGCCACACCACCACCTCTCTCCACCACCCTATCCCAATGGCAATCCGCACGCGCTACTTACTACGCAGCATCCGATCCCCGGGACACAGTAGGAGGTGGGTGTGGATATGGGGACTTAGTTAAAGCAGGATATGGAATGGCAACCGTGGGATTGAGTGAATCAATGTTTGAACGTGGACAGATCTGTGGCGCGTGTTTTGAACTTAAATGTGTTGATGATTTGAGGTGGTGTATTCCTGGGACTTCTATTATTGTTTCTGTCACTAATTTTTGCGCTCCAAATTATGGCTTCACTTCTGATGGTGGTGGAAAATGTAATCCTCCTAATAAGCATTTTGTGCTGCCTATTGAAGCTTTTGAAAAGATTGCCATTTGGAGGGCTGCTAATATGCCTGTTCAGTATAGAAGGTAAAAATCTGAAAGCCCTTTTGGATTTTGTTGTTTTTGCAGCTAAGTTTGTAAGTTAGGCACATATTTAGCTCTTTAAATCCGAGTTATGCAAGAGAAGATGTGATCTCCTTCTGTCAAGATTTGAAATATGAGTGTCTGGTTCTTTAATTTTCAATGAATTTGTCTTCTGTTACTCGAATCATTCTTGCTAACATGCACTGATCCTGAAATTTACCAATTGAAGAGAAGAGAGTCACCGGCTAAATTTAGCACTTCCATGTCAGTGATTGTTTGTCTTTGTTAGTCTATTTCTTCTTTCAAATTTTGTTTCTTTCAGCCTCAGTTCCTTACAGGATCTATTAGACTGACCATTCTGGGTTATTTTACCAAGCTCCACTTTTCTAAATTATGGACACCCTGCTTTATGCTTTTTGTAGCTGCCTTTGAAAGATTAAACTTTATGAGTTATTGATTGTTAGAAACAGGAAGGTGTCTTGTGAAAAAAAAATTAAGTGCTTGGTGTAATTTTAGCAACTTGGCAAGGAGATCAGGGATGGGGCAATCTAAATTTATTGCTTTGTGTGTCCGGGTCAGTGCTAATGTGCACCCAGTCTCTTGCTAATTTATATCATGGGAGTATTTGTGAGGCTGTTGTCATGAGAACACTGTTTTGGCTTTGAAAATTCAAAGGGGTTTTTACCCTACTCTTTTGGTTCATGGCTCGATGGAAAATATAAATAATGCATGGTGGGAGACAGCCCACTTTCTAGTCCCTATCCAGCATCAAAAGAAGTAAAATTTCCACTAATCACTAGTATATGATAGTGACAGTTCATTTGCTAAATATCTCTTCGTATCGTTAGCTGGCATTTGCTTTGAAAGTATTTCTGTTATTTTGACTGCTAGAGCAAAAACAAGAACATTGTAGATGAAATATGAAATGCAATATACCCAATGGCATCATAAAAAGAAGGGAAAGTCTACTTATTTCTGGAGTAATTCGAGTATACATAACTACAAATATGCCCGAATTACTCCAGAAATAATTAAACTTTCCCTTCTTTTTATGATGCCATTGGGTATATTGCATGTCATATTTCATCTGAAATTTAAAATGCAGGTTCTTGAAGTTTGCTGTTACTGTTTTCAAATGTTTTTTTTTTTTTTGCTTATCCTCGACTGTGATCATGTTTGAACAGGATTAAATGCAGAAAGGAAGGAGGGATTCGGTTTACTATCTCTGGGTCCGGTATTTTCCTTTCGGTGCTGATCAGCAATGTTGCAGGTGCTGGAGATGTCACTGCAGTGAAGATTAAAGGTTCAAGAACAGGCTGGCTTGATATGGGCAGGAATTGGGGCCAGAACTGGCATGTTAATGCTAATTTACAGAATCAAGCTCTCTCATTTGAGGTCACTAGTAGTGATAGGATGACTGTAATATCTTACAATGTTGCTCCCAAAGATTGGAGATTTGGACAGGCCTTTGAAGGCAAGCAATTTGAGACTTAAATGTACTAGCAAGAAGATAAGATGATAAATAGATGAGACCATTCTTTTCTTTTTCTTTCTTGTTTTGCTCTCCCGACATGGGTGGAAGGCTTATGGAGTGGTGGGTTTTGTCAGTTCTGGTGAAGATGTATGTATCTATGGTTTTATCTACGATCCAACGGACTTAGTTTGAGAAGATAGTAAATTGATAAATGATCAAGCCTGTTGCTTTCTACTACTCTGCACCAATCCTGCCTTTTCCATGAGGTACTTTATCATCGAAGGGTTTTTTTGTTTTAAATATTCCAAAGAAGAAGCCCGAACTACATGCCTTTTTTAAAAAAAATATTGTTATCGAACCTAGTTGGTTCAGTGAAAATAAAATGATTAGAAATTGATTTGAAAGGATTTGACTAATTAATTAGGAATGCTCGAATTAAATTTTTTTGGCTGGACTGGATTTTATGGAGTAGCAAATTGCAAGGTATGGCTAGAACTTGGGGTTCGAGTGGCTGGAAAGGCCTTGACTGGTTGGTAGGGATCCACTAAAAGTGAGGGTGGAGAGCCGAAGACTAGTCGTTTGGTGACGATGCTATTGAAGTTAGATGGCATGTAGTTTGAGTCCACCATAAAAAAAGCTTCTTTTATGAACGGCAAAGGCATCATTTTGTAGCAAATTGCTGTTTTACCCTTTGTGTTTTAGATTTGGTCAATTGACACCCACAAAATATTGGTTCAATAATTTCCCTTGTTAGGGGGCCGCATTTACTTGATAGAAATACAAGAATTAACTTTGTTTTTTTGTTTTAAAAAAAAATCTAAGAAATGATTTTTAATAAATCGACCATTTTTTAATACATGTATACACACACCCTAATTCCTTTCTAATTAAATGAGGGTCAATAACCAATATTTTGTTTGATTTTTGTATATAACAACCAAGTTTAAAACATTTAAAGTAAAACGACTAATTACCATAAACATAAAGGGGTAAAGGGATATTTTTATCTTTATAAAAAATACATAATTAAAATTGAGGTTCATTATGTCACATTTATATATTTTTTAAATAAACTAAAAGGGTGATGAATTTGTTGTTTTTCTATGGATGGGACTTTACCCTTTTAAAAAATTCTTTTGGCTAGAGATTAAAGACATGGTTGCCTTTTTAGTGGGAACATTTTGACATTTTTAAATTTACAAGACAAATATTTACTTTAAGCTCTGTGTTTTTTTATATGCTTTCTATATTATTTGTTTTTTTATTTAATTGGATTATTTAATGTTTTTTTATGTTTCGTTCTTTGTTAAATATATTTTTAAAATTTTTTTATTTAATTAAATAGAATTGATTGATTGAATATAGATGGGTACTAATTTTATTGTGTTTTTTTCAATTTGCTTTTACAAGGCATTGCTCTAGCGAACCAGCAGCTTCTTTTGATGTCGTTTTGCATCCTTTCTCATAATAGAGTTTGAACTAACTCAATAAACTCTTTTGGTTGTAGACGATGTTCACAGTTGAGTGATGGTGAACCTCTAACTATCTTTTTTTTCTTTTTTTTACAAGTATGATATTGATGACATATTTTTTTTGTTTATTATTGTAAAGTGCTTTTTATAATTTATTTTCTATTTTTACCTTTGATTTAAATCAAAATTATTAAATTAACCGATCTTATTAGATATAATCAAGTAAATGACCAGAGTATTGAATTTTTCTTGTTTCTTTCAAAACACTATCGGACCATGGCATAACATGATTCCCAGTCTGGTACAATTTAATATTGTTAAATCTTGCCATTAACTTAGAGTATTTCTAATATGTATATCTTGCATCTAAATAGTTAAAAAACTACATTAGTTGTTCACGTTACGCTGTAGTCATATTAATTTTTTTAATATAAAAAATATTCAAGTGTTGCTAAATATTTAAGGGTAAATAAAAAATTATATTAAAAAAAGAATAAAATAAATAATTGAGTCATTAAAGTCAACTTGACAAACTCACGACTTAGATCATGAGACCGAGATACCTCTATGAAAACTAAATAAAAAATAACTATGAAACTCGATTAAAAAAAGCAAAAAAATAAATTGCATTAACCCTAAATTAACTTTCCAAACCAATGGCTTATATCATGAAATTATGATAACTCTATAGAAAATATATAAAAAATTTATAAAGTCTAATTTCTAACTAACTCAATATTAAATAATAAAATTGATTTTTTTTTATTAAAGGCAATCCAAAAAGACACCATAAATTAATTTGAGTTAATTTATTAAAACTTTAACGTGGATCATGAGATCGAGATAAATTTATAAAAAACAAATCAAAAAAATTATAATATCCCATTTTCAATAGATCTAATGTTGAATGTTAAAATCAAGTAAAAAAACTAAATCTATAAGACTAGTATATAACCCCATAAAAAGAAAAAAAATAAAATATAATTCCCAAAACAACCTCATATTAAATGATAAATTAAAAAAAAGGTTGTTCAAGGGTTAAATTAAAAAAAAAAACATAAAATATTATTTCAATAAATAGTATTTGTAATATTAAAAGATGGATTAAAAAAAAAGAAGAAAAAATTGATGTTGTTGAAAGGTTAAATTATAAAAAAAATACCATTTCAATAAATATTATTTGATGGGTGTAACTAAAGTAATTTAGTCATGCACTTTATTATTTTGTTAATTGATGTTAATGTTAATGTTAATAAATTTTATTATAGCTAATAACTAATTCCCTAGTCTTTTTTATTGATTTTCGTAGTGAGCAATCAAACATTTTCCTTGATATTTTTTTTATTAGATTGATTGATTATGGATGTTCCCATTTGTTTTGAATTGTTGTTTATGTTATTGTGATTTTTTTTAGAAATTTGAGACCAAACAAGGGCAAAATTAAAAATTTATATTTATATTCTCATTCATGAGTTGACTTTAACACCGAACATAAATTCATCACTTGTATCTTTTATTCACATTCCAATAAATGTACAGCAAACCTCTTAAAACATCAAGGACCAAATCTACCGTCTAGATTTTAGAAAACTTCTCACAAAGAAAAAGGATTTTACTATTTTTGATAATTTATATTGATTAACTAAATATGGCAAAGGAAGAACAAGCACAGCAAGACATCACACCACATAAATAAGCGATCTTTTTTATATATTTAATTTAGTCTGAAAAGAAATGCTTTCCTATGTAATTTAAGTGCCGTGAATTACAGGAAAGCAAAGATGTAGAAAGACTCGACCAGCACCCTATACCTTTGAGATTGAGTCATTCTCTTCACTTTTAGAGACTAAAGGTGGAAAGGTATGAAACCAAAGATTTTGAAGCTGGTGGCTACAAATGGTTTGTTACAATAAATCATAACTGATGTTCCATGTCAATTTACTTTTGTTTGTGTAATCAAATTTATCGTTTTTTAGGAGAATGATCCTCAACCCAAATGGGAAGAAGAAGGAAGATGGAAACAGTCACGTACCATTATTCTTGGCAATGACAGACCCGGATGATGTTTCTCTTGACTGGGAGGTTAATGTTGTTGCCAGTTCTTTTTGTTCGATGGAATTCGCGACAGATATTTGGTTGTTCAAGGTATTAGACTACGATCAAGTGAGTGACTGTATATGTTTTTCAATTCCAATTTACGTAATAAATGTTTGTATTCAGATGATGATCGGATAGACTGGCGCTTTCACAAGATGAAGATGGAATGGGGTTTCATCGAGCTTCTTCGTCACGACAATTTGCGTGACTCTTCGAATGGCTTCCTGGTCGATGATCGTAGCATATTTGGGAGTGGAGGTCTTTGGTGTTAATTGGCCTGGTGAAGGAGAAAGTCCTTCATTCGTCAAAGAACCTGCAAATGGTCTATAAACTTGGAAGATTAATAACTTTTCGGCTCCGAATAAATAGAACCACTTATCTGAGGGATCTACTGTTGAAGGAAGAAAATGGTGTTTGTAAATTTCTGTGTTGCTAAAGTACTATTCTTATGCTTAGATTGCTTTGCTTGTTTCTTTAATTTGATGCTGCGCGCAATTCATCAGGAAGCTGCAGCTTTATTCTGAGGGAGATTCAAATGCACCAGGGACACACCTTTCTCTTTATCTCAGCTTAGATGATTCAGAAACTCTACAAACAACGCGGAAACTGTACATTAAATGCTTGCTCAGAATAAAGGACACCATAAACGGCAATCACTATGAAAGAACAGGTTCGTGTTATTTTACCTCTCCATGGACAATTTAATTTTTATAATAAGGTAAAAATCCTCTTGAAAATAGATGTTTATAAACATTTTTTTCATTAGAAACTTTTGATTTTTGAATCTAATATAAAAATATCTAATTTTATCTTCGGATACATTTTCATCAATTAAAAATATAAAATTAATAAATCTTTATACATCCATAATAAAATCTGAGCAGATATAATTATCCCTACAATAATAATATATTCATGGTCGATCATTCATATTAATCTAATTAAAATAATTAAATTCAAAAAAAATTTATAATAATATTTAATATATTTCTTAATCTATAAAATAACTTAATTAATACTAGTTTATAAGTTATAGAAGGAAAAGATATGAAAACTTGCAAAAAATAAATAAATTAGAATACTGCATGAAGTTGAAGTATAATTAAGTAGTTGAAATACATGATTTACCCTTTTGGATATCTTATCTATAAACTTAGAGAATAATGTGCAAGTTGTGCCAAATTATTATTATTATTATTAAAAAAAAAAAACCTAGCCGCAAACCGGTTCTTGTTCCACACAAGAACCAGTTAGGCTGCCACCATTCAACAAATTGGGCGGCACTTTTTCCTGCTCACTATTATGAATTGCCGCCCTGGTGTTGAGCCCAAAAAAGAGAGCAAAAGGCTTGTGAAATAAAGGTGAAGACAGGCTGGTGGAGCCATTAAATCACACACACGGCAGAGGAGTCTCTGGAGCAAACTGGTTCTTATTCTTTCTGCTTGTACAGAGCCCTCGTTTCCTTCCATTATTATGCTGTTTTGATGATCCTACGAATCAGTAAAATTATATAGGCATAATAGGTAGCTAATTAATTAGGATACACCAAGTAATTACTCTATTTATTATTCCTCACCTCAATTTTTTCTTCAGCTTTAGTAATTTATACTATTCTATTGAAACAAAGGTATAATCATTTGCTTTGTGAAATAATATTGTAAAACTAAAGTTTTCATTCAAACAAATACATGCTATAATTATTTTTTTAACCAACTATTAAATATTTTTTTATCAATAATTTATTATTTAAAATTTCATATTGAATAAATAAATAAATATTGACAAACTAAAATAAAATTATATGTCGATGTAATCTATGGTTGATAAATTATACAAAACACAGTATAAATAATAAAAACATTTTGGAGATAACTACACCATTATCATCAAACACACAACATGATTCGATGACCCAGTAATATTTCTATAAACCATGTTATTTTTAAAAATTAACAAACCTGGAGGCTACAGAATTCAACAAGCACAACTCAAAAACTTGACAACTCCAAATACAAATAAATAATGTGAAGTGAAGGGTTCAACAATATAAAATTAGAAAATAAAAATAAAAATAAGCAAGAGTAGTAGTGTTTAAAAATTAAAAAAGTAAATTAATAGTATTATTTTAACTAAGATAAATAGTAATAAATAAATCAACAAATAAATACTAGAAGTAAATATAAGATTGCAACCTTAAAGTTTAAATTTTTCTTTGAAATGTTATAACATGTATGAGTTGCAAATCATGTTGATTTGGGATTCAAAACCCAATAAGTGATATATTAATATTTAATACCAACTAGAATTACTATTGAGTAAGATAATTACAAATCAGTCCTTTCTTTCTTCCCCAGCTGTCATATGCATTATTAATACATGTTGAAGTTTCAAAGACAATAATTGAGCGTAGATTTATATGTAAACAATGTTCATTCCGTAAGCCTACAATTTATCTTTATTGCTTATAACTGTAAGAAGATAATTGAATTCCAGATTTCTTTACTTGTTGAAACATGTAAATTATATTCTTTATGCTCTGTTCAGCGCAAAGCCCAACCCCCTTCTCTCTGTATATTTGTTTTTTATTATATCGACCTCATCTGGTTAATAAATTTAAAATGAAATACATTATATTAATAATTAAAGATATTAGTATGTGATGACAACTATATTTAACAGATAATTTGTAAAAGATCGAACAAAATTATTCTTCTCATTGATAAAATTAATTAATAAAATAAAATATATTCTCTTTAAACTACAAACAAAACCTCTCAGGATTTCTAATTATATCTGCCATCTTAATTTGTCGTACCGTAGGTGTTCCTTACAAGATAAAATCTGTTCCTTACCAGATGATTCCTTGGGAGCACAACTGCAGAGAAGAAGTTAAGAAAGTAAAAGATAAGGTTATTGGAAAAGGATGTCTTGGGATCATTTAATAAAGTCACATAAAATAGGGTTTTTGAAAAAAGAAGAAAGTCTCATATGGGGTTAGGGTTATTTATTTAAAGAATGAAAGTTTTGTCTAATCTTGAGATTGGTAATCATCTCTTGTGTGAGGTTTTCTTTTGTTTTTTGGCAAAGAATACATGTACCAATTAATTATTAATATATTATTATTTTGTTTATATATAAAAGTCAAATTCTATTCTTTTTTTTTTTAAAAAAAAAATCAGCGGCAAACCTTGTCACCTTTGTAAATCTTGTGCTACCGTATTAGCAATGAATTATTCATCGTTAATTTTTAATATATTAATTTATTTTTTAACAACTGATTTTAAATCCGTTACTAATATTACAAAATTAATATATATGTGATTCATTACCAATTTATGTCTGAAATATTTTATTTTATTGCTAATTTCCTATGCTACTGACCTCCATTTTTTTTCTTTTTTCTTTTTTTAAGTAGTGCATGGTGTTTAACTTCCATGTGGATTGCTATAAACATTAACCATGAATTGTTCTTCTGCAGCTGGGTGTGAAGATTGGCTCGATGCAACCGGAAAGGGTGGGGTTTCCCTGATTTCATGTCGCTAACTACTCTCAAGGATCAAAGCAAGGGATATCTAGTGGATGACTGTTTGATAATCGAAACAAAGTTTATTCTCGTTTTCAAAAAAAAATTTATTTTATGTCTTTGTCTTGATCCCTCCAAGTAAACATGCTTTTATGCCTTTCATATATGTCCTTTTCCATCTTATAACACTCATCAAACCAAACCATAAAGTTGTGATTTTATCAACATGAGGCTTGCAAGCATTATTTGACAGTTTTTGAGGAATTAAAGGATGCACCCAGTAACAGACAGCAAGTTTGCCTGTTCTGAAACTAGAAATTATGTGAAGATTATAAGAGACACCAATATCGCCATCCACACCTGCAGAAGAAGGGTGAGATTTCTGACAAAGCTTGCGTACTAGCATGTGAGAAAATGAGAAGATGCATCATCGGCAAAAGGGAGGTAGGTGAGTGTAAGATTACCTTACCTAGCTTGGATGACATATTTAAGGCAATCTTGCCACTTTTACCAAAATTAATTAGAACAATCTTCTGGCTTAAAACTTCTGAGTCTTTTTTTTTTTAATGGATGGAAGGATTTTATTGATCAAAACCAATTAAAACTGGAAGAAGTCCCGTTTATAATTAGTTAGTTCAACCGAAACTCCAAACTAGCAATCATCAAATAGATTGCGGCTTTCATAAGATGAAGATGGAAAGGGGTTTAATTCGAATTTCTTTCCCATGATGCTTTGTGTGGCCCTTCAAATGGCTGCCTGCTCGATGATCGTTGCATATTCGGACTGGAGGTTTTTGTTGTCAAAAGCTCTGGTAAAGGGGAGAGTCTTTCATTCATCGAAGAACTTGCAAGTGGTCTAAATACTCCTTTTAGTACGGGATGTTTAACTAGCCAATATTTGCTCTACTCAAACTTTTCTGGTTCTTCCTAGCATTCTTTACTTGCCTTATTATTGCCGAGTAGTTTTTGGATATTGAACAAACTTTCCTAGAAGATAATTTTTTCCCTTTTTGGCAATCAGTTTCGCGATGACACTGCAGCTCTAACTAATTGTCCACCCCAAGTGTGATTTCTATGATATGTATGGTGGTGGCTAAGGGGATGTGCTTGAAGTATATAATTTTTTTTTTTTTTTTTATCAATCAAAATCTCTTCCTAAATTGTACAAGCTTCTTCCAAGGCATACAGCTTTCTGGGTGTAGAAGATTGATAACTTTTCAGCTCTGAACAAGTTTCTTATTGCCCAGATGTGTTTGCTGTTGAAAGAAGAAGATGGTATGCGTAGATTTCTGTATTGCTAAAGCACTGTTCTTTTGCTTAGAAATTGAATTGGTGCAGTTTATTCTGCATGTCTTTTCCTGCTCAATGTTTTGCAATTGCAATGAACATAATGGACAAGTTGAGTTTCTATTGTAATCTGATTTCTGGCAAGGATCCCAATTGTGACTTTCAACTGTTCCAGTTATCGGGGTAGTTCGAACATGCAACCCGAGATCTCACACAAACACAAACACAAACACAATGCCTTTGATACAACAAGAAGACAACCATGGAATTATCCCTTTCTTATTCACAGATACAGGTAGCCAGTTGAGTTGAGAAAAATGGTTATTTTCCCTTATTTTCCTCCCCTTACTGAAAAAGAGAAGAAAGGACCAGAAAGAGACTATAGCTGACAACGTTAAACTCAAATGTGCATAAATCTAATTATTGCACAGAGTTGAAAGGGCATATATGCATGCATTTGACTACTCGATGCCTTGCATCTTTCTGAACATGACAACAAAGTCATAGACCTTTTCTGGGTCCGGAAGAACTTTGGCCACACTCTCCCTCTGCATGCTCCTCTTAATCCAAGCTGATAGTTTGGGACACTCGGCCTCGACTGTGAAGTTTCCGAACTTCTCACTGGCATAAAACCAGCTGGCCATAGGGATTGCCACTATATCGACAAACCCAAAGGTTTCGCCACCGAAGAATGTTTTCTCCCCAAGGGCTTCCTCTAACACCTTCAGAACTTTTATGAAGTCTTTCTTGGCGACCTCCACAGCCTCTCCTGTACTCCTCCAGACGGTGCAGGTTGCATCAAATAGCTGGCCAATGAACGAAAACAAGAACAAATAAATAAACAAACTCAAATCTCTTTTTGTTTGTTTTTGCACTTGGGTGACTTCTCTTTAACATCAGTTCTTACAGGTGTTGGCAAATGTCTTGATGCAACATTTAGTAACAAATTTAATGTATGGAAGATATTGTCGCTGCCTCGCTAATTTTGTAGCCAAAAATAAATATCTTCATTGATAAACGCAGCAAAATGCAAAGTAAAAAAAAAAAAAAAAAGAGTGCTAGAAACCACCCTTCTTGTCAATGTAATCAGCCCAGCAACGGGCTTGGGAACGGCCATATGCCCAAGCTGGCAGCAATGGGGGCGAAGGCCATTTCTCATCAATGTAGCCAACGATGATAGCGGACTCATTCAGTGGCTTACCCTTGTGTAAGAGCACGGGCACCTTCTGGTAAATAGGGTTTGATTTGAGCAACAACTCACTCTTCCCACCAAACAAATCCTCCTCTTTTGATTCATAGTTCAAACCCTTCTCAGCCAAAGCTATTTTCACCCTCATGCAAAATGGGCTCACCCAGAAATCCAAGAGAAGCAAGTCTTCCTTGGGCATCCTTCTGCTAGTCTCTCCTGCAACCCTTCTCTTTCTGCTGGTGGGTGTAAGATGAAAATGATCAGATGGCTTATTTATATAGGAGCTGTAAACCCCATCAGGTGATGTTCTCGAAGTCTTTTTCTTGTTTTCTTTCTCCGTAAGAAACTAAAACTTTGTGATTATCAAGCCACTATGTGATGGGTACTCTCCAAGTCGAACATGCTCAAACAAATTAAGCTTGTCTTCACCAGTATGGACAGTTGTTCTGCCAAGCAGGATATGAAGCAACATTAAAGCATGTTAATTGGTATTTTCACCAAGAAAAGCACACCGTATCTTCTAAGGGATCGAGGTTTTCATTTTTATTTTCTCTTAAAAACAAAAGCAATGTGTTTCTCTGTTTTACTTTTTACCATGGCAAGAGGTGCATCCCAATGCCAGGGTTGCAGTTGCGCTCGAAACCGTATGGTACTTCAGGAAGAAGATGCTGAGAATCAAATCCTAGACGTTGAAGCAAACCACATCATAGCTCAATCAACTGTTAAAAAGAATGGTACTTGGTACAAAACTTGACCGCCATGCCAAAGGAACCTTAAATCAAACACACTTACCCTCGAGTCGTAGTAAAGGGGTGTTCAATCGACGAGTAAAACTAATAACAGAAAAGGGCCATAGCCATTACAAGAAAGGGTTCCTAAAGGGAGGTAATCCAATGTCACTTTAATCCTCAGAGCCCAATTCTGCATTGGCCAAGCAAAAGAGCACCCAGCCCAGGCACAGAACTGTCTTAACCAATGCAAGAAGCCAGACACTTGTATCATGGGAATGTGACAGTACCCCATCAATAATCAAAGTGTCTAATTGCTGTAAGATTATAATTTGATTGCTCGTAGAATGAATGTCTGACTACCAAAAGAAAACAATTACTTGACTCAGAATCATTTTCAATTCTTCTTTGTGTTTTCATATATCCTAGCTCTGTTTTTTTCTATCATAACAATATTGAATTTTGAAAGAAAAGAACATAATAATTGAACCCTAGCATCACTGGATGTGCAGAAAGATTCCCCACGGGTTGGTTCAAGAAGTATTATGACAGAGCGCATTCCAGTGGTTGGTCTAGTGGTGGAAGGGGCTTGTTTCCTTCCACTATACCTGGGTTCAAGCCCTGACGTGCATGCCTGTCACCCCCGTGGTGCCTTACATGCCTACTAGGTTTGCAGGGTATTCAATGGGTCATGAGGATTAGTCGTGGTGCGCGCAGGCTGGCCCGGACACCCCACATAAATTTAAAAAAAAAAGAAAAAAAAAAAGAAAGTATTATGACAGAGCATTAAAAAGTATAAGACAGACATAGTGCATAACAGACTGACATACCATCCACGACAGCGCGCCACAGCTCCACTTGATCAGATGGAGACATATGCAAAACATTCCACACCATGAAATCAAGAATAAGATGAAAGCAAAAAAATCATGAAGTGCGTATAGTTATGGAGGTGACTGAATACAGTTGAGGTTGAGGTTTTACATTGATGGTATGCTAGACAGCTTTTTGAACTTTTCACTAATTGAATCCAGGTGCCACTTTTTTTTTTTTTTTTTACTTTTATGGAATTATGGAGTTCTAATTTCTAATACAATTGCAAACAGCATGAATACAGATTAAACTCCAAGTCATGATCGGTGGTCATGTGATGATTTATTAAGCAATAACTTCAGCTTAAAAAAAATAAAAAAATAAAAGAAATTCAAGCAAATCTCTTAAACCTACTCTAATATTTAAAACTCATAACTAATAGAATTTTGAATCTTTGTTCAATCAAGAAATTTTAAAAAATATTAATAAAATAACTTATAAAGATAAAAAACATAACTACAAAAAAAAATGATAAAATTCGATAGAAAAAAATCAAGAAGGATGAAATTATAAAAAAATTAATTTTTAAATTATTCCAAATAAAAAAATAGTAATCAAAAGAATAAAGATCACATTTGAATGATTAAAAAATCACATGAAGTAAATTGAAAAACATTTATAATTTAATAGAATATTTATAGATTAAAAAGTGGTATGAGTTACATTGAAAACTATTTATAATTTTATAAATTATTTAAATTTAAAAAATAATAACAAAAATATAAGACTAATTGTAAAGAAAAAATAAATTGCACTGGCTGATTTGAATTTTTAAAGAGGTTAACATTAAATTCAATGTGGGAAAGAGAAAAATAAAAATAAAAAAATATTATTGACTCCAAATCTAATACGAGTAAGGTATACACACCATCTTAATCATGTTGAGTATATTAAAATCTTCCAAACACTATTCTAAAAGATATTGTTTGATGCTCAAATAGCTTTGTGTATGTCACTTAAATTATTGTTGGCTCTAAACCTAATGCGTCTAAGGTATACACGTCATTCTAATCATGCTAAATATGTTGGAAGCTTTCAAACACCACTCTAAAACATAATATTTAATATGCTCAGAAAACTTTATATATGCCACCTAAATAACATGGTTATTATCTATTATTTATGATACATAGATTATTTTATATTAGATTAAATAATTGAACCTCTAATTTTAACAAGTAACAACTAACTCACTAAGCTCAAAAAAATAATAGTAAAGAAGTTATTTATATTCTATACATGGTTTGTGTGTGTGTATTGATGATATGAATTGGAACTCATAAAAAATGAAAATTCAGAGAATGAACTCATTTATCACAGAAGCTAATACTTCAAAATTGGTTTTAAAAATTCCCTCGAGCAATTGAGCAAGGGTGGTTCGGTTCTTGAAATTTTTTGACCCTATATTTAAGCCTTTGTATTTATTGTCAAGATTTAACTATAACTTAGATTGTATAGTTAACAAACCTGATTAATCTTCTCTTTATGGTTTCAAAAACTACATATCAAATATTTATATTTTAAAATTATTTATAATTTAATCTCTACATCAACTCCATGTTTTCTTCAATTTTTTTATTTATTATTTGAATAAATAGGTAAAATGAAAGAGAGGTAGGGTAGATTGGGAAGGAAGACTTTTTTTTTAAACCAAAAACTATTAAATTGAGGATGGCAAGTGTTGATCAATGGATCATTAATTATTTTTGATAGTATACGGACCAATAAATTATTTTTAACAAACTATAGATACTGAAATAAAATTAAACCTATTGTTGTAATAAATTAATGCCTAGGGACGTGAATGGGTACCGGGTTTCTACTATATTTATACTCTAATAATTATTAATTATTGAAAGGGTGAAAAATCTAAATATTTATATTTTAGTATTTATTATTCAATTACTATGTAAGTTTATTTTATTGGGTCATTTTTCTTTATCTGCATACTTTTTTTTATGGAATCCATTTCCTTTCCATTAAAAAATTATAGTTTAATTTCATAAAATTAATATTTGATAAATAAAAAAATAATTTTTAAAATTATTAACCTGTGATACAGTATGAGACAAAAATATTAAAAACAAATAAAAATAAAATATAGAAAAAAACACAATATATTATAGGTTGGAAAAATTACCAATAATATTTTTTTCTTTAAATTTTTATGTAATTTAATTTTTTTATTCTCAATTTGAGCCTTTAATATTAAATTGATTTAAGATTAAGTTTGATGTTTTGTTTGGATTGATGTTATATAAAACTCTTGTAATGTTAAAAATAAGTTTTGACATTAAGTTAATATTTACTTTAATAAAATAAAATTTAATTTTATTAATTTAAACCAATTAAAATTTATGAATCTAATTTAAATCTAAAATAAATATCCTATCTCTATTTTTTCTAAAATGATAAATTTTTTATCTTAGTTTCCAACTTAAACTTTGATTGGAATCAACAACAAATTTATTATTATTTATTAACTTATATAATTTTTAATTTATTTTATTTAACCCACATATAAATTTTTCAATTTAAAGTAATTTTTTTTATGATAGAAAAACCCATTAACAATGCTTGCAAACTTTTTTTGAGTTAAGAAAATACTTCATGCCGCAACATAGCGCTGAGAATGTTATACATATGTATTTATATGTTATGATAATATATATATATACACACATTGAATTATGTTTGAATCGGATTTCAAGTGGAATTTTATAATGTTTATGTCATTTCAATTTTTCAATAAAATAATTATAAACAACTTTTGATTTATACGCTAAATTCTATATATAATTGCATTTTAAATTTTAGTTTTATAAAAATTAAATTAATTTTATTTTTTATTTATAAAAACCTATTTTTTATTTATTTTACAAATAAAATATTTTTTATATCAGTTTTTTAACTACACATTTATTTTTAAATCTATTATTTTAAAATTATAATTAAAATATGTTTTAAAAAATTTTATATTTTATTTTAAATTACAAGCACGTGAGCTAGCATGATGCCAAACCTAAATTAAAAAAACATCATCGATGATTATCGAAACTAATTCAGAAAAAATTAAACTAAACTGTTGTTGTCCAGTTAACATCAACGAACCAGAAACAAAAAAAAAGAAAAAAAAACATTTTCCCCTTCATTTGCAATTCACAAACCCCCATACCATACCATACCATACCATACCATACCAATCCTTCCTCCATTTCTGATCTTCACCACCACCATCAACAAACCTGTTAAACAAGAAAAAAACCCACTTCTCTATTTCCTTTTTCCATTCAGGAATCATTAGCAAATCATGACATCAATGATCTAAACAAAAACAAATCGAAAAGACCAAAACTTTATGCCAATGATGTTCGGTGGCATACAAATAGGAGTATTGGCAACTTGTGTGGTGTTATTTGTACCAATGGGAATGGCAGGTTACCATTTAAGCAGAAACAAGATGCATTTTTTTAGTGGGGCTCTTTTTATTACACTAGTGGTAGGTGTTCATTTGACTCCTTATTTCCCTTAAAATTCTGATTTTGTTACTTTAGTTCAATTTGTTGTTGTTTTTGATAATCGTGAGGACTCTTGTATTAATTTGGTTAATGAAGTTATTTGGAATGTGAAACCTCGTGTTATCAGTAGTACTGACAGTGATAGTAGTAATGATTTTGTTGCTCATTACAAGATATGGGATTGGTCTAAAAATAGGAAGGTGAAAGGTTGTGATTTTGAGAAGTTGGGGAGGGGAGACGCTAAAGATTTGCTTAATGGGTCTTGGGTTGTTGTGGCTGGGGATTCACAAGCTCGGTTGCTTGTGCAGTCTTTGTTAAGTTTGATTTTGGATGAGAAAAAGATGGGAATGATCATGGGGGATTTGTTTAAGAGGCATAGTGATTATAAGATTGTTGTGGATGATATTGGTATGAAATTGGATTTTGTTTGGGCTCTATATGTGGTTAATTTGATGAATTTGATGGTGGGGTTTAAGCAAAATAGAACTTACCCTGATGTCTTGGTGATCGGAGCAGGGTTGTGGCATATGCTTCATGTGAACAATGCATCGGATTATGGTATTGCGTTGGAGAATTTGAGGAGTTCGGTGGTTTCCTTGTTACCCTTTTCGCTAGAATTAGGTACTGATGGGCCTATGACAGGTTCTGTATTTGTTAGGTCTCCGTATTTGTTCTGGCTTGGGATGCCGATGTTGATAAATGAGATGTTGAATACAGAAGAGAAGAGGGAGAAGATGAATGATAAAATATGACATGCTTATTATGGAGCACTGCATAATAGCAGGATCTTGCGCAGTTACAACGATCCTCTTCTGTTGTTAGATATTCAATCATTGAGTTGGAATTGTAGACCAAGGTGTATGAATGATGGGATGCATTATGATGGAACTGTTTATGAAGCTGCTGTTTATATTCTACTAAATGCATTGCTTATTGAATCTCATCAGAAGCTTGGATCCACATAGTTTTGAATTTCTACAAAGCTGAGCAGCTCACATTGGAAGGACACAAAAAGACTACAGAACCAATCTAGATCACTAGAACACAAACACAGGAGGCTGAATTTCTTACATGTATTGCTTCTTTGATTAGGTATAGGTTTTTCTCCTTCGCCTTTAAATTGACGCAAGTGTAAAATTTTGTACTGTTACTTATATATTGAAATCCATTTTTTCTTATTTCTCTTTCTCACGTGAATGAATATTGGACACTCACAAAACTTGTATTCAATAGTCATTACAGGCATGAAAGATTTGTATGGAAAAGTTAATAGATGGTTTTTTGGTAGCTTGTAGCAGTAAATAAAGTTTTGTTTACTGACTGTTCTTTGATTTGAGTGTGTTTTTCTATGTACTGGAGTTGTATGTTCTGTACATAGTTTCAAAGCTATCTAATAAATGTATTTGGTATTCTTCCTTTCCTGTATTATTTATTAACCAATTCTTTGAAGAAACCAAAGAACCATGAGATTGCTTTTTACTCTCTAACATCCTTGGATGGATTCTTGAGAGTACTTAGCAACATGAACTCATTGAAACCCCATCCTTGGCCTGGGGTTTTAAACCATCATTCATCAACTGCAAATGAACCATAGAATTTAGTTTTATTTCAGAAATAAGGAAGTTTAAATGGCATTATGAAGTTTATGAGTCAATTCTTTCATAGTTATTGCGGTTTGAGAGGTCCTTTATTCCAAGCAACCCTTTCACACACAATGTCCTCTTGGTTTGAGAGACTCTGAATCATCTAATGTGAGAAAATTAAATAAGTATGTCCCTGATACCATTGAACCTCTCTTGGGATAAAAGCTTCAGCTTCCTAATGAAAAACAGTATAAAATTAGAGAGAGGGATGGGGGACACGTAGATGAAGCAGTTTAAGTAAAAGAATACTGTTGCAACAAAATAGAAATCTGTTTCTACTATTTTCTTCCTTCAACAATAATCACAGTTAAGAAGTGAAGATCCTCATTACGAGCTGAAAACTTGTCAATCTTTTATGTGTATAGACCACTTGCAGGTTTCTTGACTAATGAAAACTCCCTTCTTTACGAGAGCTACCACTTGCAGGTTCCTTGACTCATGAAAAACTCTCTCCTTTGCCAGAGCTATTGATAACAAAAACCTCTACTCAAAATATGCAATTGTATTAGAAATTAAAACTTTATAATTTCATTAAAGTAGAAAAGAACAGTACCTGGATTCAATTAAAGAAAAGTTCATAAAGTTGTCCAGCATATCATCTCTTTAAAACCATATTGTATTCATAACTTTTTTATTAGATGCATTTTTGATCAGTTTTTTTTTGTTTTTTTAATAAGAGTAATTGTATTAAAAGGAAGAAACTATACAGAGAGTATGAGGGATATATCCCAAGAAATATAAATACTTGTTACCATGGTCTATCTGACAAAAAATAACAAGGAAAAAAAGCAAAACCTAAAAAGAAAACTGAACAAAAAAACAAATAACAACAAATTGTGAAAACAAATAACAGGTGAGCCGGTTGATCGGTTTTTAAAAATTCTTTAACTAGTAGATCGATTGATTACATATGAACCTATGATAAATATAATCTCAAATTTAGCAAGGGCAATGATATCTCATGACTCTTGAAAGCACCAAATAGACCTGAAAGTAGTTGGGATGTAAAACCTTGGTCTGAGCTCTACTAAATTGGACCAGATTAAATAAAAAATATCCTTACAAACATCTTGATATGATTAATAAATTTCATGAAAGAATCTGTTATTTCTTTCATACCAAATAAAGTAAATCAAGGCTGAGGGCAAACTGAGCAAGAAGATGTGTAAATTCTTTTTTTTTCAAGTACATGTATTCTCACTAAAGTGGCTAACCCAATCTCAAGGAAGGCCAACCTATAAGGGTCATGCTCATGATAACACCCCAAGTTGTAGTAGAGAAAAGGCACTAAAAGAATAAATGTTCATATATTTCAACCTACAACCTGTAAAGGATACATATTGAAGAGAGAGTGATATTAAAAGCATCTAGTATGTTCATGGTGTTAAGACGACCCATAAAGGCAAGCGATAAGATAAAAAAGTGTCTTGGGATGAAACTTAGTAACTAAAGAAAATGGTGTATAGAGTTTGTGGGTTTGAAATCTCTAAGAACCTTTCATGCCAAGTCAATGAAGAACCTCCTCGATGAGTGACCATTTCAGACATAGTGGCCTGTTAGGCACTCATAGGTTAAAAGTAATTGAGTCTTAAATAGGTTGGAGCTTCGGACAACCAATGAAAAAGCCCAAGTATCCCTCTTAATGATGTATGAGACCTTAGCATTCCACTACAACCTAGTATAAGTAAGTAACCTAAAAGACATTAGGTTGCATAATCATTGCCCATCTAACAACCAATAGTCTAACCATAGAGAGGTAGGAGTCCCATCACCAATACTGGAGATAAACTTTCTTCTAAATCAATCTTTACTAAATAAAATCTTCCTTCATGATCAATAGGACACTAAAGGAGGCTTGATAAACCAAAAGAATCTGCCTTTAAGTAGAATACTATGGATCCATCCCAACCAAACTAATGATCTGTCTGAAAATAATAACTAGACATCCTTGAGAATAACTGCTCTATTTCAAGTTTAAGCCCTCTTTATTCTTAGGCTACCTTTCTTAAAGGAATAACAAACATAGGCCTTGATCATCTTATCCTTTAAGTGGGAGATGAAGCAACCTTTTCAAAGGAAAACATCTAAGATACCTTCAATCCTTTTAATAATAGAGCAAGAGAGAATAAACATGGAGGACCAATAAATCTAGATGGAAAAGAGAACTTATTTGATAAGTTGAAGACGTCCAACATATGTAAGAGAAGCTGAAATACACAACTTAATCCTAAAGAGAATCTGCTCAACTAAAAGCTTACAATTAGAGAGAGTTAGTCTAGTAGACATCAATAAGATACCCAAGTATTTTACCGATAGAGAACCCAACCTGAAACCCAAAAGATTCTGCAAAGAGGTCCCAAACTTATTATCAGCTTATGATAAGAAAACTAAGCTGTTTTCTATATTTATAACAAGACTAAATAACCCTGCAAAATCATCCAAAGCCTTCCTCACAATCCTAACTGAGTCTTTATCTGCCTGATAATAGATCATAAGGTCATTAGCAAAGCACAAATGAGTAATGATATTCTGTTAGCACCACCAGTGATAACGAAACCTCAGGTTTTATGAGGCCTTTCTAAGAATGCTTTCTAAACCCTTCATAACTAGAATAAATAAATAAAGAGATAAAAAATCACCCTGTTAGAGACCCTTGAAAGATGGGAAGAAACCATGAATCTCGTAATTCATAAACATAAATAAATAAATCATAGACTTGCACACCCCAATCCATCTAATTATGGCACAAGGTACTCCAATAACTCTTAAACCTATAAGGATAAAACCCTAACTAACTGTACCAAAAGCTTTTTTGATGTCAATTTTCAAAGCAAATCTAGGCATAACATTAAGTGGTAGATATGCATTAGATCATAAGTCAATAAGATAACATTTGATATTTGTCTTCCTGGAACAAAAATAGTCTGAACAGGTCTAATAATGTTTGGAAAAATTCCCTTCGATCTATTCAAAATGACTTTAGATAAACATATGTACATCATATTATAACATGAGATAGACTTAAAATCATTCATAATGGTAGGAGTTTCAACCTTCAAGACTAAAAAATCTTAGTGGCATTAACATATCTAAGCAAAGTAGAGAAATAAAAAAAATACCTCACAACAGTAGTAGAATCTTTACCAATAATATTTTAATTTCTCTTGAATAATAAAGAGGTATAACCATATGGTATAAGAGCTTTATCATCTAGGATGAAAAATAAGGATTTCTTGATCTCATCATTAGTTATTCGTGGCTTCAAAAGAGAAAAATTATCATGAGCAATCTTGCTAGAGAAGTATCAAGAGACATCTTCTATAGTGATTGTCGAGTGTGTAGAAAGTAGCCCTTGGAAGTAGCGAACTACCAACTGACTTAGACCCTGTTGATCATGAACCCGAGATCCTGTTTCATCAATCAACTAATAGATGATGTTCCTCACTTGTCTATGTAGTAAAGATCTATGAAGGATTTTGGTGTTTTTTTTCTCAAGTTTAACCACTGAATCTGAGATATTTGATTGTAAAAAGCTTCATTATCCTTACCCAACTGGAAAAACTTCTTTGCAAGCTTTCTTTCTGCCTGCCAATACCCATCAGCTTGAGGAGAACTATCAAGTAAAGTCTATGCTTTAGACCATCTATTCTTTGCCTCAATCTCATAACTAGTTATGTAGCAAATGTGTTGGTGGTGCGAAGCCTTTAACTTAGGCTTTAGTAATCCAAGTCTCTTAGCAAACTTGTACATATGGTTACCATCCATAAAAAATTTTCACATCTATAATTAAACCCAAAAAGTCATCTTTATCAACCTATAGATTAAAAAACTTAAATGATTCTTTAACCTTGGGTAAAGGATTAATGAATTGAAAAACCATAGCAGTGTGATTTGAGTAGTCTCTAGAAAGGAATTTAGAACAAGTAGTTGACCAAGTAGATAACTAGCATGTATTACCAAAACTCCAATCTAACTTCTCAAGAATGTACCTGTGTCATGCTAATTATTGTGTGAAATGTATTTCAAGCCTGAATAAGGAACTCTAATAAGTATCATGGCCTAGACGCAACTGCTAAAATCATCAAGGTGACTATGCCAAGTGAAATTACCTTTATTTATCATAAGAGTTCATTATAACATTAAAATCTTTCAAAATTAGCCATGGTATGGATTGAAAGTCAATAACATGTAAATCTAAGCAGCACCATAAGTCCCGATGACTCGAAAGTGAATTAAAACCACAAACAAAAGTGACCATAAAGAAACATCCATCAACCAAACTAGTTACTTCAAATGTTAAAACATTAATTAGATAAATGCAAACAAACAAAACTATATACCATTAGATCCCATCCAACTAAAATACGACAATTAGAAGTAACTGAAACATTAGAAAAACATTGCTATAATAAAGGATTTATAGCTACCTCAACCTTCTCATATGAATAGATGCAATCTTAGTCTCTAAAATGCCTATAAAATTAAGATTATGTGATTTAATCCAAGTCTTTACAACTTTATATTTTGGTGGGCCATTAAAACCTTTAATTTTTCAACTTTCTATATTAAACACGGGCATATAAAAAGGAAATCACAACAAAGAAAAATGATTAGATGGCCTTAAGCCATTTTGTGCTTTTTTCATACTTTGTCTAGGCTCACAACTAGAAGGATCATGTTTACATGTTTCACTTGGCTAAGAATGTGCTAATATAAAGATTGCAAAACCCTTTTTTGGTAAAGTTAATAGTCCCTCTCAAAAGATAACATATCATGATCCGAGTCAACTTCTGACCCTAATCATCAATAATTCTTGCCTTTTCAGCATTAAAATGTACGATTGTTTTTGTAATAGTTTGTAGTTTTAATTGGTCGACCGATTCCTCTCTATTTTAAACTAGTTGACTGTTTTTAAGGAAAATATCTCCTAGAATCTCTTTTGTATTCAACCGGTCGTTTGGTTCATGGGTGGCTACATCGATTTATCAATTCCACCTGATTTGTTTGTTTAAGTTATTGATTTTGCCACAGAAGTAACAATAAAGGAGATACAACCCCTTCAGTCATAATAATTGGTAAGCTACAAGTATGAAGATCATCTCCTTTTTTTTTTTTTTAATCTTGAGCATATCTTCCTCCTACATAATTGGGGCCTCAACCAATGCCTTGCATAAATGGCCAAAGACTTCAAAAAATTTCACAAGTTGTTGGCTTTCATTCACAATCAATTGTAACTATGATAAGCTTTGTAGATAACCTAATTGAAGATGAAAAATGTGAACCATGGGTATTGAAGCATCCAATTCCATAGAAACTCTTGTATAATCAAGTTAGGTGCCACTAAGAGTGTTCGTCACAAGCCAAAGGTCTTTTTACTAAACTTGCGGTTATGCTTAGGTCGATCTCATTACAAAGCAAAATGGTAATCCCTAAAAACAAACCCATATCGACACTTTCATGATTTTGTTCTTATCAAGAACAAAATATAAGTGGCACGATTAGAGGATAATGGATTTTCCCCTAAATATCCATGGTCTTTTTTCTATAACTAAGTTAGCATCATCCTCACTTTTAAAATGAAAGATCAAGAAACCTTATTGTGTCGTCATGACACTCTCAAGGCCATAATTCTTTCATACTCAAAATGCAATAAAATTGGCTACATGATAGGGCATCTTATAGCCTAGGAATAATCCCATCAAGCACCAGTTTCATTTTGATGTACTTTTCATCAATGACATTATCCGAAATGTCCAACATGGTGCCAACCTCTTACCATGGAAAAAAGGCATCTTGGCACGAGTTATAGCATTTAAGACCTTTACTCTATCTTTCTATAAAATGCTTGAGGGTGTTTGTGTTTTTGTGCGTCATGGTGGTATTTTGTGTAGGGGTAGTTTGGTTTTCTTTGTAGGGTTGTTTAGGGTTAGTCTTGGTCTTTTGATGTGGTTCTGTTTGTGGTTGTAGTGTTTGCGATGTTTGTTATATTTGTAGAGGTGTTAAAGGATTTTTTGGTGGCTATAGCTAGGTTGGAAATAGGTAGTGTTGTGAATTGATTGACCATTTTCAGGTGAACTTGTTGACTAGTTTCTAGGTAATTTATATCCATATCTAGACAATAACTTCTAAATAACAACACACACAATAAAGATAATATTAGCTAAAATCTAATGATCTAGTTCAAGATAATCAGGTATAATGTAACATATCAAATAACTAAAGTGATCCAACAGTTAGATCAAACACAATCTAAAAAGAGGTGATTAAATCTGAAAATTAACTGGAGGTACTCTGAGTAAAAAAATTTCCAAGAATGTTGGAACTGGATTTCCATAGTTCAAACCTAAGAGGACCTTTTGGTGACCCTTTGTGTGAAAAATGAATCTGATTCAATGGTGAAACTAGGCAAATCAAACCGACGATTATAGCTGCTTGAAATCTAATTTTCCTAGAAAACTTGCGATGACTATATCTCTCAAATGACACCATATAAACCAAATCCGTCCAGTGAGCTTATAGAGTGATCGGAGTACTAATGTCTCTAGCAACTCATTTTATCTTTTATCTATATTTTAAAAATTTTCTCTCTTTCACACCTGCCTATTATGTTCTAATCAGATTTTTTGTATGCAACTTGTACCTTTATCTTTGATCTTGTCATATTTTTAATTTTATGGTATAGAAGTAAAATTCCTTAACTTTGTTTAGATATGTGCATAGGCAGATTACATGATTAATGGAAATAGCAAGAAGGTTATGTATATATCTCAATCCTATATAGTTTATCTACATAAAATTGCTCTCTTGGATTATTTTAACCTTTTATAATGGCATAACTTACTTTTTTGGTTAGTCACCAGCTAAAATAATTTTTAAGAACTGTAATTATTGATTAAAATGATCAGAAATGACCCCTTTTATAGTGTTCTCTGTATTTCTGTCTAGCCTCTATGTCTGTTTGTATGGTAGGGAGACATATGATGTCTAAACATTTTCTTTAAACCATAATTATGTTTAGAAGCCTCAGGCTTTGTAAATCAATTTATTCTATGTGTTATTTTGTTGCCTTGGTTGCTTATTTCTACAATGAGCTTAAATATTCTAATTCATGCTTACCTTTAATGTCTTATTGACTCATTTGTCATTGCAGTCAAGTTTAATTGGAAGTATTATAGGAAATGTCAAAACAAGAAATGCCAAAACATCAATTTGGTATTTTTTTCAATAAGAGTGGCGAAGATAAAGGGGAGACTGGTAGGGCTCGGGCCCCGAAGAGGTTACATATATATGGAAAAACTTGAGCTTTATAATGTATGGAAAGACTTAATGTTTCTTATTACGTATATTATGTAAATAATTCTTTTAAAAACCTAATATTGATTATTGCTATCAAATGGCGAATTTCCAATTACTAATTGGAATAAAACTTGCCAACACTTCATAAATCAATCTGCATATATGAGAAATTCTGTTAATCATAATATTTCATAAATTAACTTTGATTACTGTCAATTTCATGTAAACTCAATGCTACATTACCACCTTTGTATCATACCTTTTATTCTAAATAATCTCTGGAGCCATGTATAATGGTAAGCAACGTAGTGTATCAGTCAAGTTTGATGATGTCAAAGACCTGATATATTAAAAATTCAGGAAGATGACTGAGTATATCCTATAAACATTACGTTGCAGTTTAATACTTTTAGGTTTTTCCTGTTTAGATCAATAACAATTTTTTTGTCACATTTAGCTATTTAATGAAGTTGCTTTCACAATTTTCCTAGTGAAGCTGACTTTTCTATGTACTAGTTATTATATAGAGTTAGCAAATTTATTTACAAAGCTACACAAAAATCACATTTGCATAGGGAATTTATTTACAAAGCTACACAAAAATCACATTTGCATAGGGTTTGATAATAGATACCAGCAATAATCCTTCCACAACTACACCCTAGACTAAGAGCTGAGCATAAATACGCATTTGACAGCATGTGATGTTATTTTAATGATTTAAGAGATCTTATTTATGGAATTGGACCATATTATTGAAATTATTCAAAAGCATATAATAGACATAAATTTTAATCAAATTGTCTTTTTGAATGCAAAAAAACAAAATTAGGATGTGGCTTATGAAATATATACGGGGGCTAGATACATTATGATGAACTTTCAAGGAAATTGGATAAATGAAATTCATGCTTTATGTGAGATGCGCCGAGTGACGCACCTCACAAACAAACATGTTGTAATTGGGCTCATTGGTTGTGGAAATATGATGGGGTATTCTAAATTTTGAAACACTTTTCGTATCTTTTTTTGTAGAGCTTTAGGCTGGCTTAGATAATTCAAGTATGGAATCTTTCATATATTTCATATATATCCTACCTAGCTAGTAGTATTCCATAAAATCTATATATTTATTAGGCACACCTGCTGTAGAAGCAAGGTCTTCTTATAATTTCTACATTAATCTCTCGCTAGATGCTCCATCTAATATCCTTCGTGCTAATTATAGTGTCGTAATGATAATTCAATCCAGTATAAAAGGAACAATTGATTTGTATACTTGGTCAATGTATTTGGTTGTAAAGCCAGATATGTGCACCTGCCATCTGATTGCTGACCTATAGCAGGATCTCTTAACTCTGGAGGCACATCTAATTAGCAAGTCATAGCAATGAACGAGCCACGCGGGTCGCCTTAAAGTACCATTCCGACGAGAAACAAAGTAGATTTGTTGCTATGATCCATTAAGATTCAATCCTAAACCGCTTCAATTTATCATCCGAAGCCCTTTCAGGCGAGCTCAGACGCACAAGGATGAGAGCATGAGAAGGACGGTGTCCAAGGAACGAGAATCTAAAAGAAGGCAAGGGGAAGCATGGCCCACACTAGCAAGACTCGAGGTCAGGCCAAAAGCAGCGCCAACAAGACATGTGCTTTAAAACGTTTTCGAACAAAAGGTTACCTCCGCGTGATATTGTTTCCCATGGTAAAAAGTAAAACAGAGACACATTGCTTTTGTTTTTAAGAGAAAATAAAAATGAAAACCTCGATCCCTTAGAAGATACGGTGTGCTTTTCTTAGTGAAAATACCAATTAACATGCTTTAATGTTGCTTCATATCCGGCATGGCATAACAACTGTCCATACTGGTGAAGACAAGCTTAATTTGTTTGAGCATGTTCGACTTGTAGAGTACCCATCACATATATAGTACCTTGATATTCACAAAGTTTTAGTTGCTTATGGAGAAAGAAAACAAGAAAAAGACTTCGAGAACATCACCTGATGGGGTTCACATCTCCTATGTAAATAAGCTATCTGATCATTATCATCTTACACCCACCAACAGAAAGGGATGTCCAAGGAAGACTTGCTTCTCTTGGGTTTCTGGGTGAGCCCATTTTGCATGAGGGTGAAAATAGTTTTGGCTGAGAAGGGTTTGAACTATGAATCAAAAGAGGAGGATTTGTTTGGTGGGAAGAGTGAGTTGTTGCTCAAATCAAACCCTATTTACCAGAAGGTGCCCGTGCTCTTACACAATGGTAAGCCACTGAATGAGTCCGCTATCATCGTTGGCTACATTGATGAGAAATGGCCTTCACCCCCATTGCTGCCAGCTTGTGCATATGGCCGTTCCCAAGCCCGTTTCTGGGCTGATTACATTGACAAGAAGGTTGGTTTCTAGCACTCTCTCTCTCTTTTTTTTTACCTTGCATTTTGCTGCGTTAATCAATGAAGATATTTATTTTTGGCTACAAAATTAGCGAGGCAGCGACAATATCTTCCATACATTAAATTTGTTACTAAATGTAGCATCAAGACATTTGCCAACACCTGTAAGAACTGATGTTAAAGAGAAATTTGTTCTTTGTTTTTGTTCATTGGCCAGCTATTTGATGCAACCTGCACCGTCTGGAGGAGTACAGGAGGGGCTGTGGAGGCAGCCAAGAAAGACTTCATTGAAGTTCTGAAGGTGTTAGGAAGCCATTGGGGAGAAAAAAAATTCTTCGGTGGTGAAACCTTTGGGTTTGTCGATATAGTGGCAATCCCTATGGCCAGCTGGTTTTATGCCAGTGAGAAGTTCGGAAACTTCACAGTCGAGGCCGAGTGTCCCAAACTATCAGCTTGGATTAAGAGGAGCATGCAGAGGGAGAGTGTGGCCAAACCTCTTCCGGACCCAGAAAAGGTCTTGACTTTGTTGTCATGTTCAGAAAGATGCCAGGCATGGAGTAGTCAAATGCATGCATATAGCCCTTTCAACTTTGTTGCATAATTAGATTTATGCACATTTGAGTTTAGCGTTGACAGCTATAGTCTCTTTCTGGTCCTCTTTTTCAGTAGGGCCGGGGGGTAGCCATTTTTCTCAACTCACTTGTGGCTACCTGTATCTGTGAATAAGAAAGGGATAATTCCATGGTTGTCTTCTTGTTTTATCAAAGGCATTGTGTTTGTGTGATCTACACTGAGAAGTGGCACAATTGAAGTCACAATAGGGATGCAATCTATTCCTTTCCAGAAAACAGATCTCAGTAGAAACTTAACTCGTCCATTATGTTCATTGCAATTGCAAAATATCTACATGGAAGAATCATGAAAGAAGAGGAAAGGGAGAGGGGGTAAAGCATGCTAACTGTATACCAGTCCACAGCCAGAAGAAAACTACCTTTACATGTATCGTTTACAGTAAATGTACGAACACCCAGAAAAGAGTTGCACCCTCGTGTACTATCTCCAAACTTTAGAATTCCTAAAAATAGAAGAGAACATAAATTGTTAAAGAGTTGAAAAATAACATTCACCTTTAATTTGAGGAGATGGAATTGGTTCATGTCTGTTCTACAATTCATTCAGCGGACAAGCATGCATCTCAAACCAGACAAAATGACAGAACAAAATTGTAATACAAAGCCACAGCTAATGATAGTGCACAATGGAGGTTAAATTCAACTTTAAAAGAAGCACCACAAGACTAAGCAATGTTTCTCAAACTTAGGAAACTAAAACACTTATTTGCAATAAAACAAGAACCTAGAATGATTATGGTTTGCTGTTCCAGAGTATCTGGATAATGCCTCGCTATTTCATTAGTACAAAAGGATGGGGAGACAAATGAGAAGAAAAGGAGAGAAAAAGCAACACAAAGGGAAATACTGCGAAGTGTTCATACTTGAATATTTTAATCAGCTGAAGTATCACAAGTCCACGCTTAACCATCTGGAATGGTTCCTGATCCAAAGACAGTCTTCCAAGTTGTTTATGTTGGCATTTAATCAGATTGACATTTCTTCACTTCATCAAGACAAGCTTGAACATCCTTGAATTCTTCTGTGTCAGAAAAGCTCCCGGCCTGAATTTTCAGATACATCATATTTATAATGGTTTACAAAACAATTGAAGAATAAATGTGAATGACTGAATTAGTTCATAAAATGGACAGTCAACTAAGGCTGAAATGTTCACACTGAGAAGGGTAAGACATGGAAAATACATTGCACCAATTCAATTTCTAGTAAAAATCATTAAATCATGTATCTTGCCTGTCTAACTATGTTTTTCAGGTGCATCTCAGCTGTAGAGAGTTCACGACGACTACCAGTAGAGGACGAAATTTCCATGTACACCTTGCACAGTCCCAATGATGCACGTGCATATAGTTTAAATCGATCTCTATCTTTCCACAAATCAGATCCCTGAGAAAGAGTTTAACTAATTAACAGAAACAATCAATTCTAACAATGGCCTGTTAAACTAAAATAAATCTGTTTGTAAGGACATGATGAATCTCTGCATCTGGTATGAGTGAATATCAAGCAATACCCAATAATGGTGCAGACTAAAAAAACTAGCATGAATTTTGGAAATATTTAGATGAGCTAATCCAAAGAGCACCTATAAGCAAAATATTAGAGAATAATATAAATCATATGTTAGAACCTTACTTAATAGCTTAAGCTATTAGGTTGAGATGGTTCTTTAACATGGTATTAGAGACTTGATGACCAAGTGGTCTCAAGTTCAAAGCTCACCATCCCCATTTATTTGATAAAAATCAAGCACAAGGTAATATAAGCCTGTGCAAGTTTCAAGCCCAAAGGGCTTTCACTTGAGGGGATGTGTTCGAGAATAATGTAAATCATATGTTGGAACCTCACTTAATAGCTTAAGCTATTAAGTTGAGATTGTTCCTTGACACAAAAGATATTACATAAGAAAACTTCAATCCAATTAGCGCATGAAGCAATAAAAATTGTTTTGAGATGGTGGCAGGGGCCACAAATTTGGGGGCTATTTTAAGAATTTGACTTGGTCTATCATTTAGTGTTAACAAAACCTGCTTTAGAGAGATCTCATCAAATTAATTTTTACCAGTGGTTAGTGGACTTTTTTCCTTCCAAGGACAGTTGACCAAACCTTGGACCAGGGAGGCAATCACAACTTAGCATAGGTTGCTAGTGTCAGACATGTGCGTTAGGAAAACAGAAGAAAAGAAACAATCAAGTTCAATATGCAAGGACAAGATGGAAGAATCTGAAAGGAAAAAGAAAATGACTTCTAAGGATAAGCTGCTATAAGAGGGGCAGCATTAGGCATTGATGCAGATGCAAACGCCATGTGAATGAAGATGGATTGATACACCAGAAAGATGGTGGCATAAGTTTTGGGTAGTGAGGATTGGGCTACCACCAAAAGAAACCTGTTACTAGAATGAAGTGGTGCAGAACAGCATCAGGCCAAAAGAGGACTGTATTGGAATCATTTTCTGCAACACTTCGATGGACGGTATTGAAAACATGATGTAATTATGTGTAATGAAAACATACACGCAAAAATTATGATTTGACAAGACCATAACACAAATGCATAGCCTACTCAGCCACATCCCTCCCTCCCTCCCTATGTGTAGTGAAAACATGACGTAATTATGTGTAATGAAAACATACAAAAATTATGATTTGACAAGACCATAACTATTAATTTGTTAAATGCATAGCCTACTCAGTCACATCCCTCCCTCCCTGTACATCACGCACATTTAACCCCAACTAGTTTTGGATTGAGGCTTGGTTGTTGGTGTATGCATATTTAAGATTTCAGAATGTACAATTATCTCTCTTCTAATAGTAACCTGACTGAGGAGGCTTGATGCTACAGTAAATGAATGACTAGAAAACTGGAAAATTGATGTAATTATGTGTAATGAAAACATACACACAAAAATTATGATTTGACAAGACCATAACATGACATGATAAGTATCAATTTGTCAAATGCTTAGCCTACTCGGTCACATATGCAATGATTGTGTACTACAAACAAGCACCAGAAATGAATCAAAAGCAGTAATATCGAGTCGCAATAACATAACATAATAATTATTACTCTGTATGTACATACCTGATATGATCTAACTTGCTTCAATAGGGCTTCAGAGCACATTGTGAGATCTCCTTTAAGTTTGTGCCACCTTGCATATAAGCCCCAAATATCTGCTCTACTTACTCTTTTAACTATCTGAAACGTAAAACAGAGATACTAAAATGAATCTACCATATTTATAACATGTCTATATGCCACTTTTGTCAAGAAAGATAATCAAAACTATCAGAAATATGTGACTGCAGCCATTCAAACAAAATCAAAATCGCCAATAACAAGATTTTAAAGCCCATTTAGTTTTCAACATGCTAAATGCAGCATTCAACAGATAGACATCACAGAATGAATGAAAGAAAGAGATTACTTATGAAATTGTACAAATCTAATCATCAAAACTGTGCCCAAATTGGCAAACACTATAATATGCACATGCATGAAACTTTGCTATGGAAAAGGGTAACATTAAAGTATTTGCAAACCTGTTGTAGGATTTTTCCAAGCAACTCCACCAGCTGCTCAGTTTCTCGTGACCTTCCAACTGCAATTCTTTGTTCTGACTCGTTTATGGAATCATTATGAGAATCATCAGGGCAATGTTGAGTGGTAAGAATAGTATCATCCGACACACTGGGGGGCTTAAAAGGTCTCCTTGAAATCCGCTCTTCTATTTCTAACATAATTCTCTCTAATATATCAGCATCAATTTCTTTACCAGTAGCTTTGCCACTGGTTATATTCAAAACCATCCGAACAGCTTCCAGAGCCTGCAAAAACCATGACAAAAATATTCTACTATTAACATGTCAGTCAACAAGTTCTATGATGTGCCAAAGTGGAATTTTATAAATCAGTGCAGAAGAGTCAAATGCAGTACAGCACTAGCATATTTTAAACAGAATTGTGTCCATGAGAGGCTGCTTAAAGCATATCCTATGTTGCTTAAACATCTTTAAAATTTGACATCAGATCAGAATGCACCTGATGGTAGTTCCAGAAACATGTTGGATGTGGGGTGAAAGGAACAAAGTGCATATGCAGGCGTACCTTATGAACATTGCCCACATCCAAGGCAACATGACTATATTGTGCCCACATCTGCCAGCTGTCTCGTCTATCATGAAGTTGTATGCCAGCTTTAGTACAAAGAAAGAAAATGTGAACATGCACATCCAGTATTTAACAAGGAAAGACATACTTGAACTTCAGGGCTTCAGTGAATGAAATGAAGGCCTCTTCACTCCTCTTCCTTATCATATGTCTGTTGTCAATGAGGGGTGCCAAAATTAAGAATGAAGATGGCCGTTCTCAAAGGATGAAAAAGATTGACAATTAAGCATCTAGAAATAATTATCTTTCAGCAAATATAATGTCAATATAAGTGTGTGTGTGACATTTAAGCATCTAGAAATAATTATCTTTCAGCAAATATAATGTCAATATAAGATAATTAAAAGAGCATTATATCAAGGGTAGGCCAGTACTACTGCCTGCAACAAAGGGCCACAAGTGGAAAGTGTCCTCGATAGTTGTTTATGCTTTAGCTGCAGCTTCCCTAGTGGTCTAGTAGTATTTATGCTTTTATGTTCCACCATGTCAAGGTCATTGGTAATTTGTATCTTTGTTTGCAGGAGACTTTGATGCATTGAGAGAGAGAGAGGGAGGGAGGGAGAGTCAATTTGGGATGGACAAACAGCAAAAATAACTAAAGTGAATATAACATACAAACAAGCAATATTATTCCAAGCCTCCCCATTCTCAGGATCAAATTGAACAGCTTTAGTAAACCCAAACAGTGCCTTATCAACATCCCTAGCCTGCATCATTATTTTAAGTAAGTCTTAAAATCTGTAACCACACGGTAGAAAGATTTTTCAATATGTTCTAGATGCACAAGTTACCTTCAATGCAGCAGAACCGAGAACAAACCAACCATCTGGATATAAAGAATTCAGGGCCAGTGCAGCCTCCCTGTAATTAAACCAAGAAATAGTTTGCAATCAGGATCCATCCCTGTTTGACAATATAATCAGATTCAATTGTAGAAGCAGAAAAGGAAGGGGAACAGGTAAACATACCACATGATTTTAGATGTTTCATAGTCTCCTCTATTGTAAGCGCTACGAGCAAGAGATCGCTGGCATACAGAAAGCAATAATATTAAAAATGCATCATCATATAAGCACATCATTGACAATTTATTTGTATAGAATGAAAATCACCTTGGCTCGTGCAGACTTATTATTTGAAACTTCAATGGCTTTTTCATAACAGCTATCATCATTTATAACATCACCCAACGAACACCTGCAAAATAAGTTCTCACATGTGAAACGGAGTATGTTAACCATTCAGTTGAGAGAGAAATGTATGGGAGAGTATGCTAACCCTAACACAGCTCTTCTCATCAGTTTGTTCTATGTGCATGGAAACAATAACAGTAAGGTGGAAGAAAATAAAACCAAAAAGGCCATTTAGTTCATCTAAATAGCAGCTAAGTGACATGTAATTCTAAATGCTCATAAGCAGGTTGCAACAGGCCAAGTAAACAATTTGCGTGTCATGCTGTCAAAACTACTTCGATAGAGCATGATTGTTTTAGCATTCTAGAAACCTGATCTAAATATCACAAATTAAAGCACAGGAAGTCACTTCTACAGGTTTTTACAGCCATTTGTGCTCCCAAAACGCATCTGAGTGCATAAACAATAGACCTCCACCCTACTTGAGGAAACGTGCCATTGTCCACAAGAAACAAGAAGCATATTCAACGTTTCCTAAGCCAGAGGACAATGTTGAAAAAGCAGACATCTAACACATATTAGGCACACACTTAAGGTGCAATCATCTTGATGACAGCATAACCATTTCCTTGAAACACACAAAAAAAAAAAAAATGAAGAAGGAACCTTCATTGTTGTGCAACTTACTAATCTAAACAAACTTCACTGTTCTAGTCTTTGAAAACTGAAATTTTAATGTAAGAAAAAAAAAACCGAGTTGGCCTACCTTAATTCAATTTGATTAAACTCTTTAACAGAAATTAATTTGGATCAAGCTGAAGTTCTATGAATTGTTTTTGCATTTTACAGTGTGGTCACACCAGCCCGCAAGCACCTATTGTTTGAGCAGTAGCCCCCATATTCAGAAAATGCTGCCTTTCCCAGGTGTTTTTTTCTCAAAATGTTAGAAAATCATTGAGCCATCTTTCTCCCAGGAAAAGAAAACAGCACAACCACAACAACAATTGAACTTAATAAGAGCAATTGCTTTAAAATAAGATTAGTCGAATTACTAGAGATTAATCCATTACATGCACTTTACATCCCTTTCAATCTCACAGCATTCACTAACTCAATATGAGCTCATCAGTGACGTCTTGTCTTTGATAAGAAAATCTTTCTTAATGACAATAATAGCTTATAAAAACCTAAACTTAATACTTGATTACCATAGTTGAATGGAACCAAACATACCATAACCTTGGGTCGTTGGGCATTTCAGACAGCCGTTTCTTGATGAGTTGAACAGCTGCTGCCTTTTTCTCCAATAAGCTGTTTTTTATGCAGTAACTTGTATGAGACTCCCACTGGCAGCAGGAAACAAAAAACAAAAAAAACAAAAGTGCAAAAAATTGACAAGAGATAAGAACAAGTTGATGTCAGTTTGACCAAGGCTATCATGGGTGAGGTGATCTCACCAGTAGCAGTATATTAAGTTGTCCCATAACTCTAAACTCTCAAAGATTGTAATTGCCTCTCCCATCAAGCCGCAACTAATTAGAAGTTCACCATGTTCTCTAAATCAGAAAAAAATGAAACAAGGAATTATAAATAATCAAGAAAATAATTAAACACATTTTCAATTTTAACATATATTTCATATCACTAAAATGTACTTAAGGAACTATAAATGGAAACATAGTGCCATTTGCAGACAGAAGGAAAAAAAATTACTTTCGCAGGGCAGGAATAGTAGGTATATTGGCAACATAACAAAATGGAATCCTTTGTGCCACTCCAGGCAAAGAGTTGTGCATGCCCTCAACCTGAAATAATTGCAAACAGTATCTGTGAAATTCTCAATCAAACAACTCCCTTCTACAGTATCTGTGAAATTCTCAATCAAACAACTCCCTTCTGCACTCCCCCAAGGGAGTGTTAGAGAACTCAAATACCCTAGCATTGAAAAGGTAGTAGTAGTATATGGAGCAAAGTGGTGGAGAAATAATTAGTGCTCGATGCTATACTGAATAACAATTACAAAAGGTTAAAGAACATAATCTACTGGCAAGGATCAACAAGAAAAATACTATTATTTTATGCAGTCACTGAAAGGGCATGAATTTAAATACAAGAAGCCAGTATAGACCTCAACTTAGTATCATGTTTTACCATTCTCTGTTTTTCATCCCTTATATAGTTACAAAATTTAGCTCTGATCCCATGTTATATCATAAATATATAAGGAGAATATTCTCAGTTTCCACAAAAGCCTCAACAGAAGGTCAAAGCATTATTGTATTTCCTATGAGCAATAGCTCTTTGAGTCGCATGTTTTTTGGCTGTTGTTCAGACACATTCAGATGGAAGCCTCTTTTCCCTCCTTTCTCTGTTTTTTTTTTATTTTATTTTTTTATTTAGGAAAAGAATGTTGAGGATGATTTTGTGATAGACAATGTGAACAGCATTTAGTCATATCTCATGCCATAGCATAATTATTAGAAGGAAAAGATCAAATAACCCAAAATTTCCCAATTCTTGATTGTGTTTAGCGTATTTCTTGTACCAATAATTACATATTTAGCACAAACAGGTGCTGACAATTTAAAGAATTGTTGGGAAACAGATGGGAAAGCTGGCTGCTCTAAAGAACAAATGATTCAAAAGGAAAATGTAAATAACAAAGCCCAGAAACATAATATTAACAGAAGACCAGACTCATATGGGAGAAAGATGTGCAGCATACCAATTTCTCCATCATCTCTAAAGCACGCTGCTTTGTGCGAGTACGAGTTTTTTCCCATCGGATACGTAGGAGGTCACAAAAACACCGTAACTAAACAAGGAAATCAAGCAGGAACATGAAAATCTTAGGAGTGTACGGTCAAAATTAGATCATTTCTCTTACTAAATGCATGACAAAATACTGGCAAGCATAAAACCTTCAGTGCTTCAGAAGCAACCCTCACACATATAGACGACAACCACAAAACACAGCCACATGTAGATTCAAATGGACCGTGTCTGATGAAAGTGCTAATATCAGTTATTGTTTGAATTCAAAAGTTAAAAACTAACTAATTTCCCTTTCGCTGAAGGACAATATTGGCAAAAATAAACGAGTTTATAAACCATATTAATAAAAAAGTTGTTAAATAGCTCAATAAGCCAAGGTCCTCAAGTGCACTTATCCCCTCTGTAATTTTCTTTTTGATGTGATATCTACTACTCAAGGAAACAAAAAGTACAAGTTTTCTATCAACTTACAGTAAAGAATGATGAGGGCTGAGAATCGATGGTCTCTATGAATGGAGCCATATCCCATCCTGAAACAGAAATTACGGCATAACTAAACAAAAGAGGAGCCACCAATATTTATTGTTCAAACCACTGCACCCCTTAACAATAGAGAGATGAAATAAATTAGACGGAAGAGTATTTGATTGAATCTTAAACTATTAGATCAAGGGATTCATATATCATGTAACACCAATCAAGCACCTACATAAAGAGAGTGAGAGTCCTTAAAACTACTTGCATGCTGGTTAAAAAAAAAAAAAACCTAACAAATGCAAATAAAGAAGGCCAATAAAAATGAACAGCAAGTACATCAAAGAATCAAACAACCTACTGTGTTCAACAAACACAATGGGTTTTTGCCTAGTCTAAGTCAACTCAGAAGGTCCAGGAAAATTAGGCCTTAAAACAAGAAATTTTGCGCCAACCACAAGGGGAAAGGTGCATATCCCCTATAATTAAAAAAAGAAGAAGAAGACAGCTTCTACTATTTTTCCAAAACGGCCACTGCATAAGCATCCTTCCCTACCCTCAAATTTACCAGAGAGCATTCCATGCTTTACCACACCATCTACTTCCAAAAGAATATTAATGTGAGAATGTTAGAATTTCTGTTCCACACGAACTTTATGGTGAACCAGAGTTAAATTGGGGATTAAGGAAACAGTTTATTGGTCATTACTTAAATGCAGTTAAAACTGGCTAGTTTCTATTGGAATAAGTAATACGGGGCTGATCACAAAACTCAATCAGACGGTTCATTTCAAAGATCAGATTTATTCAAGAAACTTACTTTGAAAATCATCATTGATGTTAGAATATTAAAGTTTCTGTCACACAAGAACTTTATGGTGAGCCAGATTTAAATTGGGGATTATCTAATATTTAACTGCCACTTCAAAAATGGAAACTGGAAAAGGGAAAATAAAAAAGAAAACATAGTTTATAGGTCATTACTTAAATTCAGTTAAAACTGGCTAGTTTCTATTGGAATAAGTAATACAGGATTGATGACAAAACTCAATCAGACAGTTCATTTCACAGATCAGATGTATTCAAGAAACTTACTTTGAAGCTCATCATGTGTATCAAGAAACTTACTTTGAAGCTCATCATGTCGACTGCTTATTTCAATCAAAAGGCACCGTGCCAGAATCACTGCCTGTTGAACTGCTTTTAAAGAGGCAGCACCATGAGGAGCAACATTTTGATTACCTTGTGCTCCAATTTCAGACTTGTCACCAGTCTCCAATAGTACAGGTGTCATATGAATGTCAGAGGCTTGAGATATTTCATCCTGATCATTCTTAGCATTAGTAGAATCATGTGTCTTGACGCCAGGGCTCATTGTGGAGCTGGTACCACCAGTGTGTGATGAGCTTCTCTCCACAACAAGTAGCCTTTGTTGCTTCGGTTCTACCTGTGTACAAGAATGATCCTTGAAGCCAATAAGGAAACTTCAGATGGATTTGGAAACAGTGCATTTAAAATTATTTACCTGATGCACGGTTCGATAGCCAAGAACCCCGGTAAGGGAAAGATGAATCCCTGATGCTACTTCAGCTGATTCAAGATGCAGTCTGACACCACAGAAATGCTTCAGCAAAAAGAATTTAAAGGCAGATAACTAAGTGATTAAAAGACTGTAATTACTTAAACATCTGTTATGGCCAACATTTACATATTTGTAAGTAACCTTGTCTGGATTTACTTTTTTAGTTTCAAGTTTCGTTACTTATGTTCAACAAAATGTGTAAATCAAGAAATTGCACCAATTTTATGGAAGCAAACAAATGAAACTACAGCTAATTAAGCCTTGCTCTAATGCTACCAACATTAATCAGAAAGTATAACAAAACAAAGGCACGTAAATAGAAACTATTGTAACTGATAAACAGAACGATAGGAAGGTTTCACAGCAAAAAGGAAACAGATAAACATCTCCAGAATAATTTTTCTAATATCTGACTACATAAGGATACAATAAAAGTTAGGTCAACCTCATAGCTTAAGTTAACAAATATCTAATACCTGCATGAATCGACACGTCCATAGGTCTGTTCCATTATTCCTGCTTCCAAGTGGACTGTTGAGACAATATCACCTGCTTCTTCATTACCCAACTCATCACCCCAGTAACTTGTTACATGTTCCAGGGTGCCAAAATGACGTAGGGTTTCACCCATAGACACTTGCAATAAATCAAATAACGAAGAAGATAGCTCATCCAAAATCCTTTGTTCAATAAGCAAGACCCTAGCAAGCCACCATGAAATGCTTCTGATTCCATATGCCGAAGAGATGCTTCCTTCAAATAACAAATCTTTTGCCTTCATGACCAACATTTTAGCAAAAACTATGCACTACAGAACAATAAAACAAAATTGATTGGTATGAACAATTCAAATTCAATAAGCTAGATGTTTTTATGAACAAGCTAAAAACCACAAAATTCATTTCCTGCTATCAATGAATAAAACATGAACCAACTGAAAAGGGAAAACTTTACACGACAGTTGCCCTCAAAAACACCATGTCACTTCATGCATGACTAAAAATTATAGACCCAACTCATCATCTTGCAAATTAAATACACCAATGAATTACATTAACAAAGCAAAACATCAGTACCTCAAGATTAGAGAACTTCCCAAGCAAATGTGCGCCATCTGATATAAGCTGATTTCGAGCCCAAATATCCCATTCTTTAGATTCTTCAACTTTCAATAGGAAAGGGCATTCAGGTATCTCACTCACTGGCCTAAAAAACAAATTTCATAAACACCAAAAAACAAAAAGCAAAACCATCAATAAAAATCATATATATAGAGAGAGAGAGAGAAAAAATCCACAATTAAAAAATAACCGAATTGAAAAAAAAATGAATAAAAAATAAAAAATATACATAAACAAAATAATCAAATCCCACTTGATAAATGTACCTAAGAAAAGGGAAAAAAGCCTACCCAGTAATGTTACCCTGAATGAAGCAAAAGAACGCAGCAATAGCAACACAAATGACCAGAATAACTCTGCAACCATTTTCTTCATCGCCGCCGCCACCATCCCTTATGAACTGCTCAACTCGCTCCACCAACTCAGTGTAAACTCGGTCGGGTGACTTAGTTGAGTCAAGTTGAGTTGACGCAGTGACGATTTTGGCAGAGTCAGAGAAGAGAGCTTGGAGGTAATTTCCTGATTGGATACAAGTGAGGAGGAAATTGATGTGAGAGTGAAGGTTGTTAGGATCGGACGGTGGACATGGAGAAGGAGAATCAGACGGCGAAGGCGGCGGTGTTAGGGTGCAGCGGAGGAGACGGAGTTCGTAACCGCGGAGGATTTGAGCCATGGTGTTTAACTGGAAGAGATATGGCGGTGCTGGCGGTGTGCTTTTGTAGGGTTTAAGGTAAGGAAAAGAGCCGTTGTGAGGGGTTTAAGGTTAGTTAACCGTTTCTAAGGTTATTGTGAAATTGTTATGTTTATATATATATATATATAGATTGATTGAGGGTTTTATTAACTTTTAGTATCATAATATGGCATTAGAATAATTTTTTTTTTTGAAAGTGTTATTTTTAATTATATGTTATGTGAATATAACTAATAAAAATTTCATGAATATTACTCTTATATATATTTTTTAATTAATAAATTTGTCAAAAAGAATAATATAAATTTTGTGAATTATTTTGTTCAAATGAGTAGAAGTCACGTAAGACAATAATAAAAAAAAAAAATAAGGATTCAATTCAATAATTTAATGAACTTGTAGTTTTATTGTTTTTTTTTTATTTTGATGTAATTGGTTTTCAAGCTCTTTTTAGAGATTTTATGGGAAAATAAACTGTTAATAATGTTTTATAGAGATAAGGAGTGATTAAAGAATTTTATTTAATATTATTTAGGATTCTTATAGTTATTAAATAAAAAAATAATGAAAAAAAGAGAGAGAGAAGAAATTAGCCTAGAAAAATAATGAAAAAAAAAAGAGAGAGAGAAGAAATTAGCCTATTTTTTAAACTTTAAGAATTTCAAAAGAATAATTTTATTTTTCTAAAAAAAAATATAGTCAGGCCCATTAACAATGCAACCTGCCAGACTCTGTACTGGACTCTCCTTCAATATATCTATAGTTGTTGATTTAATTATAGAAACCATCAAAGTGTTGTTGTTAGCCATGACAGCTACTCCATGCTACTTCTACTAACCAAACTCTATCAAGATGTAATATATATATATATATGTTTTTTTTTATGAATCCTCTTGGACGAGTCCTCATTATTAAAATAATTAAATTTAAGTTGATGAATTAAAAAATAAATAAAATAAAAATTAATATGATCAAATGTAATGAATCTAACAAGTCAAACCAGTTTAAACTGGAAAAAACTTGATTTGTTTTTTTTTTTAATTTAAAATATTATCATTTAAGTAAATTATTTAGAAAAACTTAAAACAACATTGTTTTAAATGTAAATTAATTTAGGTTAACATCAATCCTTTGCATTCTATCGAAGTAGAAATATACATTTAGTCTCCATGAGTAAGAACCCGCGAGAAAAGTACCTTTCGAGTGTAAAACCAAAGAAACTAGGCCGGGCCTTACAAGGACATAAGACAAGACTGTGACCGGGCCCATGCAGCCCAATTCATGAAATATCCTCATTGATTTAAACATTATCCTTACACGTTCAAATTTCACTTGTTATTTTTTTTTCAATGCTATTATTAACATAATTAAAACGTGTAATTGATTTAACTATTTATATAAAAAATTAAAATAATTAATATATTATTTTAAACATTCTAGAAAAAAAAAAATTCTCAGTTGATTAGAACATGCATGCGGGATAAACATAAGGTCATGAGTACGAGTCATGTTATCCATGCTATTTGATTTAAAATAAACATTGACAACCTTATCAAAAGTAAAAACAAAATTAATGGGCCACGCACTCGGCTGTTTTGGACGAGCTCAACCCAGTGTGCTTGGGCTATTTTCACTTGCATTTTTTTTTTAAAAAAAATTATTTTTATTTTTGGACCTTTTTTAAAAAAAAAATTATTTTTATTTATTTTTTTAATTTTATTATTTATAAATAATAAAATTCAATTTTATCTTTTAATATTTAATATTTAGTATGGAATGCATGAAAATTATTTTTTATTTTTTATTATATAATATAATAATAAAAATTAATTTGATTTAGTAGAGTCTGTGACTCGAATTATAAGATTTAAAAATTAAATATTATTAATTAAAAAGTTAGGTTAAGATTTTTTTATTTTTATTATAAATTTTATCTTTTTAATTTTATTATTTTGTATGAGTTTTATCTCATAATAAAAAAAGATTAAAAAAAAATCTATCCAATTAAATTTGAACTCATAAATTATAAAAGTTGTACAAGATAATCAAGTAACAACAAAACTTTTAAATCAAGAATTAAAAATTCCCTTCCACGTTCAAATTTCATATGCGTTCTTCTTTTTTCTATATTATCAACTAACTTACGTGGTTGATTTAATTATTCATATAAAAAATTCAACTAATTAATATATTATTTCAATTATTTTAGAATAAAATAGTTTTTATTTTAGTTGATTAAGTACTGTTTGTTTTTGTGTTTCAAATATATTTTTGAAAAAAATTAATTTTTTTTT
>NW_011499970.1:210723-218386 GCF_000495115.2 Populus euphratica
ATATATATATTATTTTAATATATTTTTAAATAAAAACTATTCTAAAAATAATTATAATTATATTTTCCAACAACCTCTAAAACATTCTGGATAAATTTATTAATTTAAAAAAACACGGACCACCTTATCAAAAAAATAAATAAATAATGGTTTACATGCTTGGCTACTTTGGAATTTGGATAAGCTAAACCTAATGTATTGCAGTATTTTTACTTGTACTTTTTTTTAGAATTTTATTATTATTTTTTATAGTTTTTTTTTATAAATTCATTATTTAATGTGGATTTTATCTCATAAAGTTTTTTTAAATAAATTAATTTATTAAAATTTATAACTCGAGTAATGAATTTAATAGATTAACTAAATATTAATTAAAAAATATAGTTAAATTGTTTTTGTCTTTTTATATATTTTTTAATTCATTGTAAAGTTTTTATTGAATTTTATTTTTTAATATTTAGATAATAGCAAATCAAATTTTATATTTAGTAAAGTTCCTAACTCAATTGGATTATGAATTTAACAAATTCTTTAAATATTAATAAAAAAATCACATCAACATTTTTTTAAGTCTACGTCGTGAAACTGAATTTAATAGCAAAATTTTTTATTACAATCTACATATTATTTGATTACATTTTAAAAAATCTGGTTACAGTACACAACAAACACACTAGCAAGGAACTAGTTTTTTTATCTAAATAATTTAAAAAATGCATCTCTTATATTTAAGAACAGATTCAAGATATAAATGTATAGAAGAACCTACACTCTCATTTTATAATATTTGAAAAGCTTCACGAATTTTTAAATTTTTGGATGTCTGGGAGGGGGCAAGCCACCCTGACCTTTTTTCTCATCGATCTAGTGCATTATAATTGTATTTTCATATTATATTTTTTAAAACTATGATTCTCCCTATGAAATTGTATATAAACCCCATTGGCATCTCAAAATAATTATTTTCATGGTTATCAGTGATAATATTATCATACATATACTAAGTATAATTATAAATTTTGCCAATTTTGTTTTGTGGTAAAATTATAATTTTTTTTTTATAATTTAGAAAACATTTTTTTATTTTTTTCTCTTTATACTTGATATTTTTATTATTGTTGCCTATTTATTGCTATTTTTTTCTTATCTTTATTTTTTGTAATATTTTTTATTTTTTTTCTTTTTTTCTTTACATTTTTTTAGAAAAAAATATTATTATTCATTTTTATATATTAAATATTTTTCACTCTACACTTGATGTATTTATACCATTATTTTTTTTTATCTTTATTCTTTTGTAGCTTGTTTTCTAAGTTTCTTTCTTTCAACTTTTGTTTTGAAAAACTATTATACAAATACTAAAGAAATAGTATTTTATTTAATCAATTACAATATTATTTTATTTTTTTATTATATTAAAAATTAATTTGAAATTCTATATGTCTGTTTTTATTTAAGTATATCATTTTTATTATATATTATTATATGTATAATTTAATCTTTTAATTCATAATTATATTTTTTATTGAATATCAAAAAAACATGTTAATAATATTCACATAATAATTTTTTTGCGTTAAAAAAATATTAGTAAAACCATAGCGATGCAAGTTGAGCATGCACATTAACATCTTGTTTTTTATATTTAATAACATAAATAATTTTTAATGTATTCAATATATGCATAAACTTTATAATTTTCAATTAATTTTTTTAAAAAAATGTATTTGAGAAGCGTGGATGGTTATTTGTTTTAAATGTATTTGAGAAGCGTGGATGGTTATTTGTTTTTTTTTTAAAACCAAACCCGCGGTGAGTGATGATCTGCGTTCATGTAGGCCATTGAACTCTAGCTGGCAGTGAGTTTTGCACTATCGAGAGGGTGGCCTCAAGCTTGTCAACATGTATTGATGACCAACAGATCAATGTATCAGTCTGTTGTAGGCTATATCTTCCCTTCCATACATGCCATCAGAGCCTTACTCTCTGTGCCAGAAAGAACTGTCACGTTGAAGGTATCAAGGGATCTAGAGCCGCTGCCAGTACTAGGGCATCATGCACTGATTTATAGCGATGGAACCCACCAGCACAAGTACTCTTCCAAGATTTATACATGCCTCCATTTCTTGAGGGGTGAAGTGCATGGAGGCATGTATGATCGAGGAGGAAGCACTTTTGGAGCATGTCTATACCTGCTTGTCAGCAAGAGCAATGCCAATGTCTTGTAGCATCTTCCATAGGCATGTGGACATGTTGCCTTTAGGGCATATCATTAACTAAATGTGTCCGATGCATCCCTTCTCATTCAGACGCCCATTCCATCTGTGATCTAGGGTTCGTGACAAGCTCCATTTTTTAGACCCACGTGTCCCAAGCTGCCTCCTCCTTCAATGCAGCAAAACCCTCCCATGTTTTTTACCCAAAATAATATATATATAGTCCAATCCAAGGGTTTGTATTCATCCTGCCCAAATGGCCAAACCCCATGACAAATCGTTGGCACAAATCAAGAGTACTCGACAGGGAAGGAGTGAATTATAAGAGAGATAAAATCAATTCAAAGTTCGTATTTTTCTTGGTTGCTAATTGGTGCTTGAATTTGCAACGAGCCCAATTACTCCTTAAAGTGTCACTTTATTAACCCCTAAGGTTTGCTATTTTTTCATTTTTATATTTAATTTTTTGTGGCCAATATTTAGAGGAGTTTTAATGAGGTGTGTAGGATGAATAAAAACTAAGATTTTCAAGCTCAAATAATACAACTTGAAATTGCAGAGACTTAGAGAAAAATTTATGATATTTTCTTAAGAAAATTTTGCAATTCACTAATATTATAACATTAAAACAACACTCTAATTGTGTCTAATAGGAGAAAACCTGTATGTCGAGTCGGATGATTGACGAAGCAATCCTTTATAAATCTATGCTTGTAGAAACATTTAGTAAATTTTAAGTATGATTCAATAATTGGATATATATATATATATATATATATATGATTGTTTTTGTTAGATTTCGTGTTTGATACGTTCGTTCAAATTTCTTTATGAACATCTTTTTGAGTTTAGTCTTATTTATGTAACCCATGAACATATTTGCAACACAATTCATGCCAAATTTATTCTTGTTAATTAATGTATAAAAGTGATATAAAAATGCATCTTTAAAATTCCTCTTAATAATCTCAACTAATATATAAATTTATATGAAATCATGTTTGATTGATTCATTAGTAGAATAACAAAACCCTAATCATCTAACTACACGAAATTAAACCTCATTGCTAGACTAGTCAATCAGAATCCGGCTAACCAAATGCATAAAACAATGGGATAGAGAGTTATGTGAACTATCCCAAAAATTAAAAGACAAGTGCACACGTGAAGGTCTAAGTGGAGAACTTTTGCAATGCATGCAGGGATCATAATCTTCAATGGATATAGCTCGGTTCTTGTCACCGAGGACGAGCCCTAGCTAGGATGCTAGTGAAGGAGTACCACACGCAGACCCTCAATAATAGAGATAAGGATTAATTAACAATCATGGAGTCTTTTATTACAATTGAGTGTCCAAATACGTAGTTGTCCATCTCATAGTAGATGTAACTCATCACTTGGTTAGGTGAATATGCTCTCTACACAAGAAGCAATTTGAGAAACCTCTCAAAGAATTCTTGAAATGTCTGAGTCATAACAAAAGCAGATTGGATGATTTTAATGCATCATAAAAGAATCTCTTAAAAGTTATTGGACAATCTTATCACTCTTGCCCCTTTGGATTTTTCTTCAATAGTAAACACGTTCTAATGCTAGTTTCTGCATGTTAGAACTTTTTTTTTTAGAATTAGTTTTAAGCAAATTGTCTTAATCAAAATTATTACATCCATGAAAAATACTTTCCTAGAACCTCCTTTCATGTTTGAATGACCGGGATTAAAATTTGAGAAAAACAAACTCATTTGTCATTCGTAGGCCAAGTTATCTCCATGATTAAAAAGGGTAACTAAATGTAATAAATGTAATGTTATTAAACCTAGCTTAGCCAAATGTATCGATTCATAGTTTAATCTAGATTATATTCTTGATCCGATTTGTATTTTAAAAACAAATGGGAGCTGACCTGAAATATTAACTCGTGACCCGATCAAAACCCAATTCAACTTTTTAGCTTTTTTAAAAACAACATTATTATTTTGAGTGATCTAAGTTTATTTGTTTAATATGTGACCTGAGATTTGGGTCACTACCAGAAAATTATTAAACAACAACAGAATTATAAACATAATATTTTTCATCACTAATTACTTATGGAATTGTTGATTGAATAAAAATACTTAAAAATCAAGAAATATTATGTCTCTAATATAGCACATCATAATTTACCGATGAACTTACCAAAAAATATTTTGTTACCATTTTCCGTCATAAATTTCTTCAATAAATTTAAAAGTGTTATAATTGACAATGGTCTCATCCCCTTCTCGCCATTGACTTCTTCTTTTTCTTCCTTTTCTTTTTCTTCATCTTCTTGTTTTTCTTTAACTGTAGATCAAAACAACAACCCCCCCTATTTTATCATAAATTTAGGCTTCATCATCACAAATTCAGCCACCCTACACTTAGTACTATTAGCATCATTGTCATCATTGTCTTGGTTTAATGTTTTTTCTAAATATTCTCTACACCAAGTAAGAAAACCTATCCATTTATATTTTTAAGTTTATTTATTGATATTTTTATGTGGTATTTGTAGTTTGCTTGTATATCTAAGTGTTTTATAATTTTTTTCATAGAAAAATAAAGCATGATTTGTATGTAAAGATTTGTTTGGAATTGAAAAAAAATGAATTTGTTGGTAATTTGATGAGATTAAGTTTGATTATGTAACTTAAGTGTATTATAATGAAAGAAATTATAGGTTATTTAATATGTATCAATCACATTTTATCAATTTTATTGTTAACTTGAAAATTTTAGGAAATTGATTTTTTATAAAATTGATAACAATTAAATGATATTAATTTATATTGAATAGGTTTGGATTGAACAAATGATAGATATTTAGTTGGGTACCAATTACTTGTTGTTAGTTAGATTTATTTAGTTCACATTCTTTATGCAGCATTATTATTTTTTTTTTGTAAAAATGATAATTGGCCACATTTATTTAGTTCACATTCTTTATGCAACATTTTTTTTTTTTTGTAAAAATGATAATTGGCCATTAGATTGTGAATATATTTTTAATTATTAAAGTTGAATTTTGAATGGACTAATATATTATTAATAAATGTTATTATCAATATTCTATATAATTTTTCTATGTAATGAATGATCATTCTTGAATGTATCAAGATTTATCCCAAAGGTTGTAAAGGAAAGATTGTTGTAAAAAGGTTGGGAGTTTTATTAATTTTGCACTTTTAAATCTAAAGAGTATTAGTGGAGATGGAATTAGATGTTCATCCGTGAAGTATAAAAACAAAACATTCTACCAATTAGATGATGCATCTTCTAAGAAAGAGTTATAGAGAAATACGTGTATCGGTTTGCACATAAAGAACTATATATTTCTTGTGATACCATGTATAAAGAATTGTTAGCTCAACATCTAATTCTAGCAACAATATTAAGTTGTAAATGATAATAATACTCGTTATAAAAGTATGATGATAGATGAAATAAGAATAAATCATGGTTATTCAAGCAAAGGTTTATTTGTAGATGAAGAAACAATTGAAGACGTAGCTACATTTTTTGAACTTTTAAAATATTATGATGAACCATTATGGGATGGATACACAAATCATAAAAGATTACTAGTTATTGAACGAGTTTTACTATCAAGTCAAATTATAGATTGAGTGAAATCAGTTATAATGAAATCATTGAATGGGTGAAAAGCATTTTTTACTTAAAAAAATAAGCTGAAAAATAACTTTTATACTACAAAATTCATGATGAAACCTCTTGGAATAAGATACCAAAAAATTAATAAGTGCCTAAACTTTCTATGTTGTACAACAATGAAGATGTAAATTTAATCGAATGCAAAACTTGTAGGCATGTTTGATATAAACCCAATACTGGTAGAGGAATGACACTTATTGCATATAAAAAAACTGAAATGTTTTCCAATCATTTCTATACTATAAAGGTTATATATCTCTCCAAAGATAGTTGAACACATAACATGACATCATTCATATGATGTAGTGGATAAAGTCTTAATGCACTCTTTTGATGGTGATGCTTGAAAGGAATTTAATAAGACGCATCCTTAATTTTTAATAGAACCATAAAACATACATCTTGGTTTGAGTATCGATGATTTCAATTCATTTAGGTCCTTTTCTGCACCTTATTTTTGTTGGCTAATTATACTATCAGCTTATAATTTACCTTCAGGGAAGTGTATGAAGCTAAAATTCATGTTCTTATCTATGATTATACCTGGTTCTTACAGTCCAAGTAGAAATATAGATGCTTATCTTTAATCATTGATTGATGTGTTGAATTAGTTATGGTCATTTATAGCTTTGACAAATAATATTCCAAGAAAATAAAATTTTCAATTAAGGACATCTTTGATGTGGGCTCTAAAAGATTTGCCTACATATATGATGGTTTCAGAATGGAGCGCACATGGTAAATTAGCATGTTCATATTCTTTAGAAAATAATAAGGTCTTTACCTTAATGATAATGGTAAAGATTTTGTTTTTTTATTCCCACCAAAGGTTCTTACCAAGTCATCATTGATATTGAAAATACTCATTAAAATATAATTTTTATTTTTTAATAAAACATGTATGAAATTTTTTAGAATTTGGCTGCATGTAAACAAATAAAAAACATATTTTTGTATTTTTTAAATAAAGAATTTTTAATTTTTTTGTATTTTTCTAAAATTTTAAAGAAAAACATGTTTTTCCTTATAGGCAATATCATCAATTTTTGTTATTCCAAAATTCATATCTTATTGAAGCTCAAATTTTCTTATCACAAGATTAATAATTTTTCATGTGATTTAAAATACATGTAAAAATTTATAACTCTAATAAAAATACATTTACTTAATTTTTTTTAACTGTTAATGGTTGTTATTTTTAAGCAGGTCTATAACATGAGAAGCAATGTTGATAAATTGAAATTGTTATCTTTAGGTCTTAAAAGAAAGATCCAATGTTATAAAGGTACTTCATCATTAGATATATAGCTTCCATATTTTTTTTTTGTTTTAGATTAACGTGGGTGGATATATAACTTTCATATTTAAGAGTATAAAGAGGGTAGAAATATATATAATAATAGGGTTTGTATTAAGGGATTAACTACTAATGAGTTTAAAATTGATTATTATAGCAAGTTAGAAGAGGTTATTGATTAGTACTTAAAAGTGCATTTTTATCAATATAGCTTCCATATTTAAGAGTATGGAGAGGGTAGAAATATATATAATAATAGGGTTTGTATTAAGGGATTAACTACTAATGAGTTTAAAATTGATTATTATAGCAAGTTAGAAGAGGTTATTGATTAGTACTTAAAAGTACATTTTTATCATAGTTTTATATCATCATTTTGCACTTGAAGTATCAATAACTCCATAACTTAAATATGTTTTATAATAATGTATCTAATAATATAAGATACCTATAATTT
>NW_011499970.1:218915-231709 GCF_000495115.2 Populus euphratica
TAGTGGATCCTCTAACCTTGACATTGTTTGTTATCATTGTTTAATCCTTACGTTAATTTTCCATCTCAAAGTTCTCATCAATTTTTCTTTTTCTTCTTCTTCTTTTTCATTACTATTATTATTAGTATTAATATTAGTATTATTGTTATTATAGTTGTTGTTGTTATTGCTATTATTGTTGTTTATAATTTGTATAATTAACCTCCCTGTGATTCGACCCCGGTCTTGCTGGGTTATTTATTACTTCGACACTCCTGCATTTGGGAGAAGACATCAATCTTTTCTTTGTGTCAGTTATTAAATTTTAATATCATAAAGCTTAAAATATATATTTTTTTATTCAAATATTATTGGTATAATCTTCGTGTTAGTTATTAAATTTTAATATAATAAAGCTTAAAATATAATTTTTTTATTCAAATATTATTGGTATAATACCAATAGAGAAATTAGATTATACCTTACCATGATTTAGTCAAAATAAATAAAAAAGGTAGACTTAGAAACTTCAATGATGTTTTCTTATTTGTTAAACAATGCCAACAAAGATATTACATATACATTATTTTCTATAAAAAGGATAGTAATAAAGTTAATTGGTTATTTGTTGTGAATATCAAACCATGAAGTCATGTTTAAGTTGTTAACAATGATAATGATGAAGTAATCGAGGGAGAATATGTATTTCAACTTAATGAGTTAGTTGATCTATATGAAGTTGTTTCATCTACCGAGTTTAAAAAAAAATTCAAATTTGTATATCACTGAGAATATATATGTTCTTGTTGATATTGACAAGTTAAATGATATATTAAGTATCAGTGGACATACAAAAATTGATGAAGATGAAGAGATCAATCGACCAGTTTCAGTTCAATAAACAAAATGATAATGATAATGATAGAGATGAAAATGAATATAAAGAGAATGAGGATTCAAACTAAAAAGGATTTGAATTGATTTTAGATGTAAAATGTTATTTTGCAATTAACATATTTGTTGTCACATTATAATGCATTGTGTTTTTTTCTACTTTATAATGCATTGTGTTTTTTTCATTTCTTAATTGTTTATTGTTTTTGTTTATTGTTTTTGTTGATTGGTTTTAAAAAGTTGTTGAATATCAATGTCATCGTTATCAAATAATTAGATTGGATATGGATTATAATAGATATGTAAATATTTTCTTAAAAAATATTTTTTGATGGATTCACCAATATAAATAAAAATATTTAAAAATAAAAAATAATCATTGGTTATTCCATCAATGATTATGAAAATTGTAAATCATCGACAAACTCATCGATAAAATAAAAATGGTTGGATAATTACATAGAGTTGGGGCGTTTACTATTGACTAAAAGAATCACCAACGACTTAAAATTCATTAGTGAATTGATTTATTATCAACAAGCTCACCAACAAACATAAAATAGTCAAAGAATTACAGAGAGTTAAAGAAAGAAATTCATGATTTACTATTGACCAATGGATTTATTGATGAATAAAATTTTTTTGTGAGTTGATTTCTCACTAATAGAGTCACCTACAGGTGAAAACTAGTCAATGAATTTTGGTGTTTTTTTTTAAAAAAATCATAAATTCTTTAAATGGCCAATAAAATCATTAATAGATTTTAAAAACTCAATCAGTCAATATGTCAGTGATTTGATAATGTGTTAAATCATCAATGAAAAATTTCATCGATGAATTGAAACCTAGATATATCAGGTAACCCTTTATTTCTCCCCTCATTTCCTTCAAATCTCTTAATTTCCTCCCATCTCTTTACTCTTCTTCTCTTTAGAAACTTTGGTGGCCAATGATCTCTTTCATTAGAATTAGTGGCAGTACTGTCTTTGTTTCTCTATCACTTAAGCTATAATCATTCATTGTATATGTTAATTTCATGTTCATTTTAAATTCTTAAAATTAGGATTCATGTGGATTTTTATGTTGCAATATTAATTGGATTTTTTTTTCTATAGTTGTTGGATTATGACAATAAATGAAAATGGTTTGAATTAGGTCAATTGTACGAGAAATTGAAAAAAACCTTAATTCTTAAAATTAGGGTTTCATATGGGTTTTTGTGTTAGAATTTTAAGTAGATTATTTACTATTGTTATTGGGTTATGAATATGCATGGAAAATAGTTTGAATTGGGTCAATTGTATAAGGAATTAGAAAAACTTTAATTCTTGAAATTAGGTTTCATGTGGGCTTTTGTGTTAGAATATTAATTAGGTTGATTATTTATTGTTTTTCTAGTTGTGATAATGGTTTGAGTTAGGTTATATGTTTGAGGAATTAAGAAAATTATCAATTCTTGCACTTTTAAGGTTTTAGTAAATTCTTAAAGAGAAATGTAAATTTTGTGATTTAGTAATTATTGTCATGTATATGAATTATTTAAAGAATAATAACAAATTTATATAATGTAAGGAACTATATAAAATTATGTTGAAAAGATATGTTCTAAAGATGTTATGAAAGTTGTGTGTTTAGTATAATAATGGACATGTGAAAAGTTGGATAAATGGTATTGACTATTGATATCCAATTTATATTATGTATGTTATATGGTTTGAGAATGTAGTTTTCTAAATTTTTTAATTTTTTAAAAGTGTTATATATTAGGCAGGTGTTGTTGAAATTTTGTTAAAATTTATAGAAACACTCATATAGAAAGCTATAAATCATAGATTGTGAATCTAATTAAATATGCTTACATTATTTATTTTTCTTTGCATTATGTTTTAGTTATATTGTTAAAATACCATGAAAAAGTTCAGTGTTGAGACATAATAATTATGTCTTTTCAAGTAGTAGTGTTCCTAAGCATGGATGTATTTAGGAGCCGATCATGATAAGACACTACATATCCTACCAATGCTAGCTTGTTGAATACAAGTAGCAAATTTGGCATCCTATCTCCTAGAAATCTTTATTCTAGTAAGTTTATAATGGAATGAAAGCCAAATTTAATCATGTAAAAAAAAATGTTTTCTCAAAGATAACAGGAACAAATTGATTAAGTTTTTATAAAGTTTTTAATTCATTAATTTATTTTTAGATTCATGAACATTAATGTTGTGCAAGCAATAAAATTGAAAATAAAAGCATCAATCAAATTATCTTTGTTTCAATAAAACCAACTTAAAGAGCATCCTAAATTGATGCCCATGATTAATGTTTGGTAAGGGAAATCTAAGGTTAGTATATATAAAATCAATATTTTTAGTTAATATAGTTTTTTAAATTTAGAAACTAATTATTTATGAAAATAAGTATAAAGAAAAATGTTGGTGGGACAAGACAAACTCTAGGGTGGCAAAGTGAGTATGAATAAATCACAATGCAACTATATAAGTTTTAACGTGTGAAGGTTTTTTTGTGTGAAATTGTAATCTTTTTGTGTTATTTTTTTTTTGTTTAATGAATTGACGAACCAAATTGCATGATTTTTTGTATAACATGTACACTTAAATAAAAAGATACACCAAGTCAGATGACTTTAAGGAGTGGAAGAATTTTAGACCTCCCTATATCACTGAAATTAATTGAGAGAGATATCTAGAATTCTTGACATCAGAAGGTTTCAGGAGGTAATCATGGAGTGCATTCTTTAATATAAATAAAGATATGCATGGTTTCATTACTAAGCATATCGTAAGATTGCCTCCTTTTATTAACAATGCAAAGCACCTGGAAAGAGCCCGTTTAATTTTAAGTATTTTCTTGGAATGTTAGTGATTATTTATGACAAAGTTTAACCAATGATTTATTTTGATGGCTATAAAGCTTAGACGTGAGCCAATTCCAATTGAGTTATATACAAAAACAGGATAAGCAGAAAAAGGTTCAGTAGTTCATGGATAATCGAGTCAAGGTGTATAGTGTAAGTATACTTTGAATACTTTTTTTAACAAATATTTTTTTTGTCGACATCTTTGACTTGATTTTTTATGAAGAAAACAAATAATGCCAGTATATGTGCCAAACATGGAAAGGACCTTTCAACTTATCTGGAATATAATCCAAAGTCATGGTTGGAGAATTACATAGAGTTGTAAACTGCATTGATATATACCGATGAATTAACCAACATAACTTTTATGCTAATCGGTGATTTTTTCAGTCAATCCATCAATGATACATGATTTATTATTTACGGTTAGTCCATTGTTAATCCATTGGTAATATTTACTGATAGATTGGACGATAGAAAAATGGTTGGCACCGATTTTTGGGTAATGAGTTAGGTCATGAGTTTTAATAACTTTGATTAAAATAAATATTAAAAAAAGAGTAAATGATGCACCAGCATAACCTAAACTCTCTTGCATGAATTGCGAAGAATAGAAAAGGTCATATAGTGACAAGAAACACAAAATGGATAGCTAGGAATTGAGGAAGAGAGGTGACCTTCTGCCATTTATCATCATCCAAAGACATAAATAAAATGGACTTTGGGCAAGCAAAGTAACTAACGTGTCTTGTGTTTGTTTGTCAATGAAAGGTCACAATGGTTATCGTGGAAATTTTATAAAAGACATGAGCTCTCTGGCAAGAAGAGCTAATTACTTGGACCTCCATTACTTTATTACAAAAGATATATAAGAGAGACGGGGAGAGAGACCTTTCGAGACATTCAATAAAGCTCATCTCTTCCATCACTATCCTCCTGTGTTATAAGACACTCTTCCTTTTCTCCTATATTTAAATTAAAGCTTGTTAAATGAATCTTTTCGCCTATATTTAAATTAAAGCTTGTTAAATGATTTTTGTCTCAGAGAAAATTTATAGAGCAATTTGTGTTTGTACTTAGGATAGCATTGGCTATATAAAGTCTTTCTTCTATATATTACTACAATAAAATTAAGCAAAAAATAATTGAACTAGTTAAAGGGGAAAAAGGCATCTCAATACTATCACAATGTAGGGTAGGCTTGTAGACTACATCGGGTTACACGTACGCACACACATACTGATATTGGCTATTTGACTACGTTGTATCATTAGTCATATTTAAAAAAACAATTGGCTTACTGACTATTTTAATAAATTTTTTATATAAAAAAATTCAAAGTGTAAATTAAAAAATTTATTTAGACATCTAATCAAATAAACTGATAATCGTCAATATAAATAAACAAAAAAAAACCATTAACAATAACTAGAAAAAAAATTAAAATATTAAGACATATATGTAAGTCAAGATATTTGATCTCATAAAATAAGATATGTACTTGTTTGTGTCTTCTAAATTTGTTTATTAAAATAAAAATAGAAACACATGAAATTGATTAAGCAAAATTAAAAAAAATATTATTCAAGGCTAAACATATTAAAAATATTATTTTAAAATAAATATTTTTATAAAATATAGCATATCTATATAAAATAAAGATAAATTATTTAAAAATTAAATACAAAACAAAAAATTCAAAAAAACTTCTATTAAAAAAAGTCTTCCAAAACTTGTAGCCTAACTATGAGACTGAGATAAATTGATAGAAAAAAATTAAAAATAAACACAAAACCAATCTTTTTTGTAAAAAAAGCCACAAAATGATAAAATCATGAAAGAAAATGAGAAAAAAATATTCCAAATAGTATCCTATTAAAATTCATAATTTATGTCATTATATAAAAAAATACAATAAATGAAAAAACAACAAAGCTTAATCCCTAATAAACCAAACGCTGAAGGATGAAAATGATGGTGAATATCAAAATAAAAATTAAATTAGAGGGCATCAAGAAAGTTTAAATTGGAGGGTTAAATCAAAAAGAAAAAAATTTAACAAAAGCAAAAGGAAATCAAAAGAATGAGGGATAAATTAAAAAAAAATAAAATAACATAAATTTTAATAACATAAATTTTGACTAAATGATGAAATTGAAATCAACAAAATTTTAACAAAAGAGCTAAGAAAAAAAAATAAGGATTGAATTAGAAAAAATAATATATGATAGATGGTAGTTTAAGAACTAAATCAAAAACATTAAAAACTTCTCTAAAAAGATCAAGGATAAAAATAAATGAAAAATAAACATAGGGATTGAAATAGAAAAATAAAAAGAAAAGAGGATAGACATGCACTTTCTCTAGAAAAAAGAGAAAAGAAATAAAAAAATAAACATTCGTCGACGACGAATCACCCGTCAACTACCGTCACATGCTGCACTAGGAGGTAAAGGAAGAAAAGATGCTTCTAATGACATGATGAAACAACATATTTGACCACCTAGAGATGCCCCACGTGCCACCTAAAAGGTACCGGTGTCACTCATGCGCAAATGTTTTAGAAAAATGTGCTTGCAGCTTTTTAATTAAAAAATAATTATTATGCACAAAAAATCTAATTCATGATTCTGAAATCAACTAAAAAATCAAAGTAAAAGGATGAAATCACCCTTGAACACATGACTTTTTTTTTAATTCTAAGGGCAAAAAAGTTATTTGATTGTTTTGAAAAAAAATTAAAAAAATGCCAAAATATCCTTTGTAAATAGATCCTTTTTTCCCCTAAGGATAAATACATCATTTCACTCTTCCAAAAAAGTAAAGAAGACAAAAATACCCCTTAACAATCCTTTAATGACGAATATACTATTGAAAAAGATGGAATTACCTTCCAAACCAAGGCATCCCATTTTTTCTTAAAAGGAAAAAAGTATAATTTAATTATCACAATAAGTAGTCTCTTATTTCTGTATGCATAATGATTTTCATGGTGTTTTGACAATGCACTTTATTGTTTCTATTAATAAAAGAAGAAAGATTGTTACTCAAACTTACTAATTGCTTAAACTCTTTGTATTTAAGTAATATCATTGATATTTAAGTTAGTTTAGCTTCTTGGGTCGATTTACAATCTTGTAGATCAACCTACTAACCGAGGTCAGGTCTAAAAAGTTAACTTAGAGTTAACTTAGTTTGACATGATCAATTAGATGAATTAACTTATGACCCAGTTAAAAACTATTCATTAAAAAAAATTAAAATGATATCATTTTGATTTAAAAAAAAAAACTGATCAACTGAGATTAATCTACTTGACCCATGACTCAAGCCTCTTGTTAAGTCGACTCCTGAGTCAAGTTTAATAACTATGGGTTAGATTTTTAATTCTTAAATTATCAATATTTTAAAAGGCATGAAAAAATAATTGTTCCTCGTGCCATTGTTCATCAAAGAACAAATCAATGTGGATTGCCATAATGATTTGTTTTTTTTTTTAGTTTTTATTATTATCATTATCATTATTATTATACCATTATAAGCTTAAATTAATAGTCAATTAAAACACATTTATTAAAAAAAGGTAAGATTCAAAGCTAAGGGTCTAAGATGGAAAAGGTGGCAAAAGAAGATATGTTTTTTTTTTAACTTGGAGTTAAAAATACACTTTGATTCTCAAGTTTTTTAAATTATTAACTTTCAGTACTTAACAATTTATGAAATTTAATTTTAATCTTAAATTTTATATTCTTTATTTTTTTTTATTCCTAGTTTGATAAAGAAAAAAGAAGTGACTGGATTTTGGTAATAGAAATAGAAAGTCATGGTTGAGATTGATTCCAACCATGAAAACAAGTGGTTTTGGTATCATTGAGTTTTTTTTTATGGGAAAAGTTTATACAAGTTATTTTTCTCCCTTAAACTTGCTTGAAATTGTAGATCTAAACCAAAAAAAAAAAATTATTTTTAATTTATTGTGTATTTTAAAACTAATTTTTAGGTTGTCAAAGGATATGAGTATGTTTTAAAAAATATTTAGAGTGTTTTATTTTTGTTTTTTGAAGGTTGAAATATGATTGAAAATGAGTGTTTCTTGGTCCGGACATATTTTTAAATCTCTAAATATCAATTAAACATTTTTAAGAAAAAAAGTTATAGCTAGTAATCTCAATTAATTAAATCAGTCACACTAATCGCATTTCCTATCTGAAACCCCATCACTAATCTCCTTTTGATTGAAATGATTAAACCAAGTGCTCTTTGATTGTGGGGAACCCAAATTGTCATTATTTTCGCATTAATCTATCATTGTTAGATTTGGATCATAATCTTGGACGTTTGTCTTAGGTTATACCCCCAGCATGTTTGCGGTACAATCACAACATGAAAAGGATAATCATCCATTTTTTTATGTTAATTATTTTAACTAAAAGCCAACTTCCTTGATTAATCACAAAAGGCCCTCTTCTCTCCGAACTAACTCCAGCTATTTGTCTGGGATGAAATCTTCAAGATTCTTGTTGACCATGGTTCGAAAGAATCCAAAGCTCAGATGGAAATTGTGTTGTATTCATGGAATATATATATATATATATATATATATATATATATAGAGAGAGAGAGAGAGAGAGATGGAGGGAGATTGATTTATATGGATGTTCTGTGTAAGATATGAAATTAACGTTATACAGTCTTGCACCAATTCTATTTAAGTTTTATATGTCAGTGAGTTTTTACTACTACTCTGTACCTTTAATTTAAAAAAAAAAACGTTTTGTTATTATCTCAAGAAAAAAAATAGAAATAGATGAGAGATATTTCTTTGTACTTTTTATTTAAAAAAACCAAAAATTTTCATTACAGATACAAATTTATTTTATGTATTTATTTTTGTTTCTCCAATAAAATATATTTTTGCTTTTTTTAATATGTTTCTCTTTTTATATTTGAATACATATTTTTAAATTCCTTATATAATATATTTTTAAATTTTCATTATAGTAAAAATTTAGATTTTAAAAAAATACAATTTATAATTTTTTTAAAACTTGTTTTTTCAAAAAATAATTGTAAAAATAATCACATCTATTCGTACATGAGCTTCGAATTTCTTTTGGATGATATGCATAACGCATACGCGCCTCGTCACTCCTTTGCTAGGCAGTCAATTAAGGTAGCCAAGTCAGGCTCTTGTCCAGCCAATAGGATGGCCTATCATCATCATGACCTGTCTTCTATCATGTCTAATTCAAGATATTATTAACCATTTATTTATGAATTAAATTAATAAAACTATTAATTTATTCAAATCATTTATTTATTAAATCTCTTCTAGACTATCAATATTTTCACATTTAATAATATATTAAAAGATGATTCATAATATATTTATAGTATAATAATTTGTAAATTTTGTATTGATTTAGTCTATAGTTTTATATTATGAATCGGTTTGTGCAATAATTTTATCGATCTCAACTTTAAATTATTAAAAAAAAATTGGATGAAGTAGAAGAAAAAAAGGTTTAAAATAGGCACAAGAATGGATAGACATGAACTAGCATTGGGGTCTCTGATTTGCTGCAGGAAGGCCGGATTATTTTATTTTATTTTAAAACAAATGATATTGAAATGTTGAAATGAGGTAAAGAAATTGATAAAAAAAAGTCATAAAAACTTGTAATTCTAACAATCAAAACCCAGTCAATCTATAATATCCAATAATCTATAATATCCAATCAAATTAATAATTCAGATTATTAGATTCGAATAATTCAATAAAAAATAAAAAAATTATAAAACTTTTTATATTGTTTTTTTAAAAATTTGTGACCTAAATCATTAGATCTGAAATACATAATCTAAAAAAAAATTATAAAATTTAATTTTCAATTAATTAAATATTGAAAGATGAAAAAAATTTAATTATACAAAAGAATTTTAAAAATAGCAATTAAAAGAATGAGGATTAAAATTAAAATACAAAATAAATTTTATGTTTAATTGAAGGGTGAAATTTTTTTAAAAAAATCAATTTTGTTAAAAAGCAAAAAAAAATTAAAAAATAAGGATAAAAATTGGCATAAAAAATAAAAATGATGTTGTAATTAAAGAGTGAAATTGAAAAGAATAATAATTTTTACAAAATAGCCAAGAAAAAAATTAGAAATCAAAATTACGATGAATAAATTAAAAAATATAATATCATCAATTTGAATTGAAGAATGAAATTGAAGACCACTAAAACTTTTACTAAAATGTCAATGATAAAAATTATAAATCCAAATAATGAGGACTACATTGAAGAATATAATATTTAATACATTGAAATTGAAAAATAAAATTGAAAACAAATAAAACTTCTACAAAATAATCATAATAAAAAAAAATAAAAATTAAAAAAATAAGTATTGAAGTTAAGATGTCTACAACCAAAAAAAGTCAAGTTGTAATCTTTAAGGGAGAAGAGAGAGAATAATGAAAAAAAATTCATTAATATCAAATCAGACTACCAATAAAGACATATGTCGCACCAACAAGAACAGAACCAATGACTTTTCCAACGACACGATAAAAAAGTATTTTTGCATGCTAGGAGATATTGCACATGTCGCTTGAAGGGTGTGAGCACCTCCCTGATGCCTCTGGGTGTTATATATTCATGCCCCATTTTTTTTTTTATTTAGTCAAATATAAAATTATTTATGAATTGACTTTGTAATTACAAAAAAAAAAATCCTTTAAGTTTAGGTTGAACTTTTTTTTTATTATAAGAGTATTTTTGTAGTTTTACTATATATTTTAATTGTTTGTTATTTTTATATTTGTACAAATACTAAGTACTCCAGCGTCAATTATAAATTATAATGGCCAAAAAATTTTCGTGAAAGATACAAAAATATGTCTTAATACCAGGTTTAATTTTTTTACTTCCAAGAATTTTTAGATTGTTTTATCACGTAATTAAAATGATAAAAAAAAACTTATTTGTGCTGGCTTTATTTGGTAATAATAAATGGAATGTGTGAAAAGACTTTAATGTTCCCGAATGCTTGTTTTAAGTTTTTTGGGTGGAAAAGAAAAAATCATTGTTCGATAAACCATCATTTAATATCAAGTCTTTTATGAGTTTGTATTTAGTTTACTTCTATATATTTTTAGAACTTATTAATAAAATATAAGTATATTAAGTATAATTTTTAAAAAATTATAATTATTTAACCGTTTCAAGTTAAAAATGATTGGATTGAGAAAGAAGAAGGGGATGAGTGCATCCACACCATTTTTTCCGTCGGGTAAAAGTCGGGTTCCGTCGGACAAGGATGGAACCAACTGAGTATCCATCGTGCAGGAACGCATAGGTTTCCTTAGATCAAAATGTGCAGTGAACAGTAAGTTCGAAGAGAAAAAAGAGGTTTTGATGAGAGGAAATGATTTAACTTGCATGGCAGTGCTTTAGGTTCACTAATATCAAGAAACTTTGTTTATAGAAGGTGTCTGTTTCTATGTAGAAGATCAATGCTGCTTCATTTTGCAGCTTTTGATTGAATAATCTCTGCTCTCAATCCCTTGGCAGTGTTTCCTCAAGGTGATGCTTTCCTCAAAGTGTGCCTTCTACAGGTGCCATTTGAATTTAGTGCTCTGTCCTTTTTATTGATTCAATGGAGCCGTGCCATGAGGCTATTAAAAATAGCCATGGAAAGGACACATCTGGGGTTTGGTGCCCTAGCAATGAGTGCTGATCTTTGTTTCAAATATTTCGAGGAGGGGGTTTGATCTTTTTTGAGTACCATATACTATATTGAAGGGAGATAAAACAAAAGGGGAGGAAAATCCATGTGTCAATAAACTAGATCATCATTGTTGATAGACACCAATCTATAAATAATACTTCTAATAACATAATTAAAGGGAATTTTTAAATTCCGAGAGACACCACATATGATGGAGAATGCGTCACACGTGTTTTAATCTTTTTATTTTTATATTGATTTAAATATTAAATTGTCCTTTAATTCACTCAGTAATAACAAAAAAAAATAATTGTAAAAAGATATACTAAATTACCCATTAGTTGAGGTGATAATAACTAAAAAAACTTTTATGAAAAATAAAAAAGCTTCTTCACACTAATTTTAATTTTTTTGTTTTTAATAATATTTTAGTAGTTTCATTATACAATTAAAATAAAAAAAATTATTTTCGCTCAATCAATTTAATAATAATTAGTAGGTTTTATAAAAATACTTTAATAGCCTGTGTCAATATTTTTTTATACGAGAGACAAATACATAAAATATTATTCCAATAAGTAATAGTCTCACTCGTATGTTTACATTGAAAATCCCTTTCCAGCTAGCTTTTGTTAATAATCATTACAATAATAATAATAATCATTACAATAATAATAATAATAATAATAATAATAATATGAAATTAAAGGCACATGCAATTTCTCTTAAAGTTTGCATTATTAAATTAACAAACCCTAACCCCTAGATGTAAAGTGTAACATCAACTATTCTAATTGGAGAAGTTATTTTGGCTTATATAGTTAGTCCACAATCTTAATTACATATCAATATAAACCACTCCCAACAAAGCAGATATGACTTTTTTTAATTATAAATTAAATGTCTCATGTGGGCTATCATAGCCTATAAATTAAGTTTTTTTTAGTGCTCTTTCTCCTCTTTTCTTTTTTATGTATTTATTTTATTTAGTAATGTAGATATTAATTACATGTACAGTACATTATGACTAATGTAAATGGAACAATATAATTTATATAAAATTGTAGAATTGTTGTAATCCTATCCAGACCCCACAGAAAACATGAATTCATGACAATTTATGAAGTGGAAAAGGCTGGCTATATTTTGGTGTGCATGGCACGATAGAAGGAAAGAAAAAACCCTACAAGCAAGATTACATGCTGCCGTTCTCTTCGAAAAATAAGGCAAAGAAAGGCCATGTGCGATGCTGCATTGTCTTTGAAAGAAGCAAAAAAAAAAAAAAAAAAAAAAAAAAAAAAGAAAAACTC
>NW_011499970.1:232965-314987 GCF_000495115.2 Populus euphratica
AAAATACAAATATTTTTTAAAATAATAATTTTTTTAAAAATATTTTAAAAACATGAAAATAGAAAAAAAAATAAGTCAAGAAGAAGAAGTAGTGAGTGGTCCTACGTACTTGGAAGTTACAACAGGTGTCAGAGAAGCAGAGCATAGCTGCCTTCTTGCACAACAAACTGTGGATGTAACGGAAAAACATGCAGAGAACAGTTGTCTCTCTCCAGAAATCTTGTAGTAAACACGTTGACATCACAAGCCAATCTCTGGTTTCTCTCGACTTGGGCTGTCCCTAACCTCTGAAACAATGGCTGCCTTTCTTGCACATCCTATGCCCACAAATTTTGGAGCCTGTCCCCTGTGAGACAATGCTGTTGATTCTGCACCTAATTATATATATAAATTGTCTTCTATTTACTAATTTTAGGGTTAATATTTAAAATTATTTGAAGAAGGTAGGGAAAAAAAAATTATGGGTTGGGACTCCTGCCAACCACTCCTCTTCTCCACCTAGGTGTGGGACAAGGAGGAGGCAAGCAATAGCCTTAGCCCTATAAAATATTTTAATTTTTATTTTAAATAAATAAAATTTTTAATAATAAATTTTATTATATTAATTTTAACTTTCTTCATTAAATGCTTTAGCTCTGTTTATATTTTTTTATATTAAAAAATAATATAAATTATATTTTAAAATTTTATATAATAATTTATTTTTTTTTCTAGTAATTTTTTAACCGGCTAGTAGAAAAACATTACCTTAAGAAAGGGAAACATAGTTTTTTTTATTAGAGGTGAGAAAAAAATCATAAAATCGATTAAACTAAGAAAAACAGAAAAAAATAATAAAAAATCAAATTATGACAAAAATCGATTAAACTAATTAAAATTTAAAAAATAGAATGGTTTAGTTCGGTTTTATAAGTCTGAAATTGAAAAAATCAAACCGAACCTAACCCAAACAAAAAAAACAAGAAAAAAAATCAAGCAAAACCTGAAAAACTGAACCAAAACTTAAAAAATTGAGTCAAACCAATTTAAATTGATTTTTGTTTTAAAAAATCAACCAAAACTGATTGGTTTGAACTAGTTTCAGTTTTTTTTTTAAATTTTAGTTTGATTGTTTTTTTTTATAAAAATCAAACCAAATAAAAAATAATCACCCCTATTTTTTACCTAAAAGAAAATTAAAGAATTTCTATCATAATGCAATAGTTTCCTATAATTATGCTCTGTATTATCAGATATTATAAATTCTTATATTCTACTACTACCATTGAATATGTTGCGATTTTGAATTTACAATCATGTATGGATCTTTCATATCCTCAAAACTTTGATTGAAATGATGTTTTTTTCCGCTATAACGAAGATATTACCTCTTTAATTACTGCATTAATGGCAATTAACTGCAAAATATTTGCTTAGAAAATAATTTTATGTTGAATAGCAATTTAACCAAAACTAAATTGCAAAATATTTGCTTAGAAAATAATGTTGAATAGCAATTTAACCAAAACTAAAGGAATTTCCATAAAAAGCTATCAAGATATTGTTTTCTCTGTTCCCCTTTTTTTTTTTTTTTTTACGTGGGGTGTCCAGGCCAGCTTGCGCGCACCAAGACTAATCCCCACGGCCCACTGAATACCTTGCAAACCCAGTAGGCATGTAAGGCACCGCGGGGGTAATAGGCGTGCATACCAGGGTTCGAACTCAGGTGCAGTGGAAGGAGACAAGCCCCTTCCACCGCTAAACCAAGTACTGGAATTTGAAACATAAAATTCCCCTTTCTTTCCACCACTGGCCTTACACATATATAAATTTGAAACATAAAATAAAATAAAAAGCAGAGGGACAAAACAGGTCAAAACAGGATGTGCTGGGCGAGAAGTAATAAAAAATTAAAATCACAAATCATTAAAACCTTTTCTCTTCAATAGAGTTGTAACAAATAAAATTCTCACAAATGCACAATGGAATGAATGGTCATGGCTTCCTAGAACTTAGAATATTTTTGGCTTGATTTTTTATTTTTATTTGGAATCAATTTATAAGTTATTTTCATAAACAACTTGTAATAAAATAAGTTGACATGGCTTTAAGTTTGAGAAATCAACTTGTAAAGGTATTTAACTTGTTTTTTAATATAAAAAATCTAATAAAAAATAAAAAAATCTTATACATATATTTAATTAAATATATCTAGAATAATATGCATAAAAAAATACAAAAAGAGATGAAAAAGTTAAGAAATAGATGTGAGTCAAAATATTTAATTTTACAACATGAGTCATGGACTCAATGATGTTTATATTTTTTGAAACTAATTTTTTATTTAATCAAAAAAGAATTTAAGGAGAAAAATATCATATAGGGATGGATGCATAGAAAGAACACCTATTACTAATAATAAAATTATTATAATCTTATTCTAAAATAAAGTAAAAATTAAATGATATTTTACTAAAAAAAATCTAAAATTTTTAAAATTTATTTATTCTAATTAATTTCAATTAAAACTTAATATCAAGAAGTTCGAGCATTCCATGTTTATATTTAATTATTTTATTTTAATTAATTTAAATTTTAAAAAAATAAAGTTCAAAAAAGGGTCAAATGTCTTGCCTCATAAAGAAATGGCCACATATGCATGCATGGTCTTTTTTTAGATTGTTTTTATTTTTTTTAAAAAATAAAAGTAGATAATTTATCCCCTGTTTTTTATCATAAAAAAGTGGTTAAAAAATTAGCTAAGGGTTTTTTTATCCAAAATTTTATTTTTCAACTTATTTTAACATAAAAAATATTTAAAAAAATCCTTATAATGCAAATAACTCAAAACACATTTAAATTTATTTAAAATCACAAAATCAAAAAATAAAATAAAATCATCTCTAAACCCCAATTTATGTTTCCAAGTAATATGAAGGGAAAAAAAAATACCTCAATGGAACTTCTTTTTTAAATACAACCCTTTTAACAATAAGAATCATCTTTTTTAATGACTTCAATGTGACCAAGCGATGATTTTCTCTATTTTGCATTGTTTTATGAAAACTCTTATTTTTCAAATTAAAAATTAAAAAACATAAATATAAAGTTTTTTTAATCAAAATAAAACTTGAGAAAACTAAAGTTATTGTGATAGAAGAAGAAAAAGAAGAAAAAAGGAATAAAAAAAACTTTTAGTATGAATTTTATATTGGCCACATCATTTTGTTGGTTTTGTACTTTGATTTTCTGTATTTTTCTATTTTTTTTATCATGTTTTTCTATAACAAATTAGAAAAAAGTAGTCATAAATTTGATTATAAAAGTAGTAATTGAAAATAAAAAAAGTTTGATAATCAAAATAAAAAAACAAAAAAACAGAGCATAGTGCAGGTCTACAATGCTCTTTATTTTTGCTCACTAGGGGGAACTACCATGAAAACCCCTTGCTTATTATTTTTTTATATCCTAGGTCAACTCACCACATACACGTCTTAAGTTTAGGATTTGATCTATCCAGGTTAAGTATTGTACTATGCTATTAAAACAATTGTAGTTTTTTATAGTATGTTAACTGTTTACATGAATAACGAAGAAAATTAATATATTAATTTAATTATAAATTTGTTTCTTAGCTTAATTGATTAAGGCGTGGTTCAGAACCAAGAGACTGGTGAGTGTAATATTTTTATTTCATATTACCTTTTCTATTTAAAAAAAAAAAAGAATTTAAGGAGCTAATGATAAATAAAACAAGGCTAAATGTGAGTAGCTTGGCCTGACCTTTTGCTATCTTTTTCCTTTTTTGGGATTTTTTTACACTTCAAAAAATATTTATCACGTTAACTTACTCTTGAATTTTGACATGATTATTAAATATTATTATAAATTTTTATTTGAATTTTAGCTATTATTTTTTCAATTATTATGTATTGATATGAAAATAATAATTCTAATAATAAATTACTCATTAAAATTTGATTGAAATCAAATTTATATTATTCATATTTTTAAATATATTTTAAACATGATTTTATTAAATTTATAAGGTTTTTAGTTTTTAATCACACAAAATATAGATATACTATTTTGATTTAACTATTTTTTAAAAACATAAATAATGATTTTAATTAAAAATATTACATTGAATATAATAAACAAGAGATTAATTTTAAAAAAATTATCTTGATATTTTTTTTCCAAAACAGTTTAATGTTAATGTCACAAAATTTCTTAAAACTTCGATATTGTTTTTATATTTAATTTATTTTTTGTGGGTATACAAACTAGGAAGAAAATAGAAAGTTCAAATGTTACGGTGAACACGTGCAATCAGCACTTAATAAGATTTATAATGCCTCATCTCTCTCTCTCTCTCTCCCCGTGTCTCTCTCTCTCCCTGCACGACTTACAAAGTGAACGAAAACACTAATGGAAGAAAGAAAGAAACTGATGGACACACCCACACACTATAAAGTATAAACTATGAACGAAACCAGCCAAACTATACTTACTTACAATATTGATAACAATAACAATATTTTCTGCTACTGACAATCCTTGCAGCAGTGTCTCTGTTCCATATCTGTCTCTCTTCTCAGCATTTTCTTACAGAGAGAGAGAGAGAGAGAGAGAGAGAGGCATTCTTTCTTTCTTTTTATAGTAGTTTTAAGTCACTGACTGTGGTGTCTGAAAGCTACTCTTATAGGGAGGGATCTTCTTCATCCACCTGTACTAGCTACCACTCGCCTTCCCCCCTCCCCTCTCATTCTGCTTCTCTTGTCTCCTTCTGGATTGTTCTCTCTCTCTCTGTGCTTGCGTGGTTTAGCAGTGCATGAAATTCTCTGCCTGAAAATGGGTGAAGAATCCTTAACTACAGTCCCCTTTGACAGAACTGTTGAACAGGTCTCTCTCTTCTCTTTCTGTTGGAAAATAACAATGTCTTTTTTCTGGGTTTTCTTTCTTCTTTTTCTTTTTTGGTTTGGTTACATTTTCTAGATTGTCTTTCAAGTCTTTTTTTGCATTCTATGGTGGTTTTCTATATGGGGTATCAAAAGGGAGGCTGTTTATGTCTAATTCTTCTGTTATAGATTGAAAGGTTACTGATTTTAGCCTGTTTGACTTTCATGTCATCTGTTCTTCATCTCTTTCTCTGTGTTAATCACTGTAAAAGTTTAAGCAGACACATTGTATTTATAAATATCTTGCCTAAATGTTTCTTTCTTGTACCACGAAAAAAACAAAAAGATTTTTGATTCAGTTTCTGTAATTTCTTGGCTTTAAGGCTCTCTTTGGATTTTGATTACCAACCCTCATTTCCATTTTTTAAACTCAATTATTGATTTCATTTTTCTTTTGTTTTCAATTCGGACCCTGCTATAAAGTTTCAGTTTTTTCTTTAATTTTTCTCTTGACTAGCTTAAGAATTAGAGTTTAGAATCATAAATTTCTTTGAATATACCTAGTTATGCTAAAAGTGTGATACCAAATTAAATTTAAAAATTTCTGATAATTTTTTAATTGTGTAATTATGAATGTGGTAGATACCGACTCAAATTGTGGTGGTTGATGAAATCCTAAGTTCTTAACTTGTTTGTAACTTTTTTCCATTTTTTATTGGGATTCAAGCTTCTTAAGAAATGTGTGCAATGATGCGCAGGCAATTCTGGCTATGAAGAAGGGTGCACAACTTCTGAAGTGTGGAAGAAGAGGAAAGCCCAAGTTCTGTCCATTTAGGCTTTCAACGGTATGTAAGCTTTGTATGTAATAAAGTTGGTAATTTGTGGAAGAAATATGATCAGCTGTATGGAGGCATAACTCTGTACTTGATCAAGACTAGACAAATAACTGTCCTTTCAAGTGTTAGAATCGCCAACATTTGATTAGTATGCATCACATGTTGATGCGAAGATTGCTGTTTCTTGTTTCTTCTCTGGTTTTATGATAAATTAAGTGAAATGGTTGTTTTGATTTTGCATTTCAGGATGAGAAGTACTTGATTTGGTATTCCGGACAGGAGGAGAAACAATTGAGACTGAGCTTAGTTACGAAGATTGTTACTGGACAAAGGACCGTACGTAATCAAGGATGCTCATTGATATTAAGCCGTGTCCCTTAATCTGTATCTTCTTGAAGTTGATGCCTTTTTACAGTTTCTATGAATGCTGATTTCACTTCTCACTTTTCTATTTTCAGAGGCAACTTCAACCAGATAAAGAGAATCAATCATTTTCACTTCTATATACCGATGGTGACCGCTCGCGCTCACTTGATTTGGTAACTTCTGAATTTGACTCTTTTATGAACAGATCATGTTTCTGGTTAAGATCTATGGCTTCATTACTGTTTTTATTCATTATCTTTCATGTAGATATGCAAGGACAATGCGCAGGCTGATTCTTGGTTTATAGGCTTAAGGGCTGTGATGTCCAAGTGTCACCATGCTAGGCCTTTTTGTGCCCTGAAGAACCACAGAGTAGCACAAAGCTGTGTAAATAGTCCAGCTGGCTTTATCAGAAGAAAATATAATCTAGGAATTCTGGAGGATGACACTGAAATGTCGCAGGTTTTAACAACATCCCTTTTTCTTGAGGTTACTTTCACAAATTGAAGAGCTTTTTTATTTTCCAAAATGTTGGTCTTATGCAAAAGTAACTTGCGCACAGATGATACTGATGACATTCTCGAAAAGAATTAGGAATTATGTAGTCAATTGAGCTTCTGTGCTGAAATGTTCAAAAGTTGCAGTAGCATATGCATGTTGTTTTGGGGTAATTAAGGGGAAAAATCACTCAATGAGACAAACAATTCAGGTTTGAAAGTAGACTTGTAATCCTTCGTGAATTATTTGATTACTTTTGTCAACAGGTGGTCAGTAATTAGCTTATTGTGTATTTTCCTGGTCTCGCGCTCTGGATTTTTCACTCATGATGCCTGCAGTTTCCAAATTCCAAATTTATTACTATATAAAATCTTACTATGGAGCTAGGTATACGGTGCTGAAGCTTTATTTGGTTTATGTAGTTATGAGTGCTAAATACCGTTCTTTCTTTGGAAAATTTCCACGCGCTCGTTGTTTCTCCTCTTTCCATGTTCTTTACTGTCATTTCTATATGATACTGTGCAATACAACTGAAAATATTATAGTTTTCACTGATATATTACATTTTTGTGTGTGTTTTATGCAATTCTACATTGAAGGTGCATAGCTTACATGGAAGTCCTACGCAGTCGATTTCAGACAGGGGTTTTGCCGATGGATTGTCTCTTTCTTCTGATAGCCTTTGTTTCTCAGAAGCAAGTCTTCCACTATTACAAACTGTGGAGGATTTCTTAATTCCATGTACTCCAAATGCTGAACCACAAAATATCAAGAAAAATGGATCGGATAATGGGTTTGCAGAGTTCCAAAAGAATATGTGTCGTAGAATTATTGGTTCGAATCATGGGTCTCAACGAACAGAGAAAAATGACGTCCTAAAGGATGTTTTAATCTGGGGAGAAGGTGCAGAAGGAGGAAATATAGGGTGTGTGGGAAACCAGTTTGGTTACCACAGTACATTGCAAGTGGATTCTTTATTGCCAAAATTGCTGGAACCCACCATGATGTTAGATGTAAGAAATATATCTTTAGGAAGGAACCATGCTGCCTTAATCACCAAACGAGGGGAAGTTTTCTGCTGGGGTGAGGGGAGTCGGGGAAAGCTTGGGCATAAAATTGACATGGATGTGAGCTCTCCAACAATTGTTGAATCCTTAGATGGTTTCCTTGTGAAATCTGTTGCTTGTGGTGAATATCAAACTTGTGCTTTGACAGATTCCGGTGAACTGTTTGTCTGGGGTGAGAACAAATATGGAGGTAATTTGGTGTGCGAGGAGAGAACTGGAAGCCAGTGGTTACCACGTCAAATTTCAGGTCCCTTGGCTGGTATCAGTATATCAAATGTTGCTTGTGGGGACTGGCATACAGCGGCTGTGTCCTCATCGGGGCAGTTATTTACATATGGGGATGGAACTTTTGGGGTTCTCGGTCATGGGAATCTTCAAAGTCTTCCTCATCCCAAAGAAGTTGAATCTCTTAAAGGTTTGTGGGTAAAATCTGTTGCATGTGGATCATGGCACACTGCTGCTATTGTGGACGTCATTTTTTACCAGTTCAAGTTTAATGGTGTTGGTGGGAAATTATTTACATGGGGAGATGGTGATAAAGGGAGGCTTGGGCATGCTGATCTGGAGAAAAAGCTTCAACCAACATGTGTCGCACAGCTTGTGGAACATGATTTTGTTCAAGTTTCTTGTGGAAGAATGCTGACCGTTGCACTTACCAGGACAGGAAAGATCTATACAATGGGAAGCTCGGTGCATGGACAGCTGGGGAATCCACAGGCCAAGGATAAATCAATTGCAATCGTTGAAGGAAAGCTTAAAGAGGAGCTTGTTAAGGAGATATCATCCGGGTCATACCATGTTGCCGCCCTGACATCAGGTGGAAGTGTATATACATGGGGGAAGGGGACAAATGGACAATTAGGATTAGGCAATGTAGAAGATAGAAATGTACCAACTTTGGTTGAGGCTTTGAGAGATAGACAGGTTCAAAGTATAGCTTGTGGATCAAATTTAACTGCTGCAATCTGTTTGCACAAATCTATATCTGTTAGTGATCAATCAGCTTGCAAAGGTTGTAGAATGCCCTTTGGGTTTACAAGGAAGAAGCATAACTGTTATAATTGTGGCCTTCTGTTCTGCCGAGCATGTAGTAGCAAGAAGCTCATCAATGCATCTTTGGCACCTAAGAAAAGCAAGCTTTGTAGAGTCTGTGATTCATGTTTTAACAGTTCGCAGAGAATTACACATCCAGGTGGAGGTTCCAGGAAGCTGGTGTCCCAACAGAAGGCCTTATCTGATGAAAAAGAAGAAAGGGGCGGAGCAACCCCGCCTGGGCATCGTCTACAGTTGATGAGTCAGCCATCTCTTGAAAGCCAACCTGGTGAAAGGAAGACCTCGAGAAACCAAGGGGAAAAGCAGCAGCATTTAGAAACTGCCTCTTCTATTTCAGCTGGATTGCCACGATGGGGACAAGTTTCATGTCCTGCTATATTTGAATCTTGCTACAGAAAGGATTCTGTACATCCTCTGGAACCGATATCTTCCAGTTCCTTGAATTTGGAAGAAGATAAACATGAGTCAAACAATATTCTTGTTGAAGAAGTTAAGAGACTAAGAGCACAGGTAATGCCTGTATATGTTGTTTTAGCTTCAAAATCAATTGCGTATCTTGATGATTTTTTTTGCCTTCCATTATGCCACACTTGTCTCACTTTCTTCATCGCACACACTCACATGCATGCATAGAGGCATTTTTTATACAACTGTTCTTCACACCATTGGTGATGTGATCGAAGGGTTAGCCTTTTCCATCAGCACTACATCAATTATTCTTTTCTTGACTGTTTTTGTTTCAGCCAGTGGATGGCTTGAGTTTCTTGTCACTTTTTCATGCAAGTTTATCATCTAAAGAATACCTGTTGCACAAAATAGTTGATTCTGTGCTGCCTTTGGCTTGAATATGTTCTGCTCGGCTCTTCAGAGTTCTTTTTGTTTCTAATAGGCGAAGGGCCTCGAAATCCAATGTCAAGCTGGAAGCCAGAAGATTCAAGAATGTCAACAAACAATAGAGAAAACTTGGTTACTGGCTAGGGAGGAAGCAGCTAAGCGTAAAGCAGCAAATGGGATAATTAAAGCTTTGGTATTAAGGGTGATTCTCTTTCCTTCTGCCATTCTGTGGGTCGGTTTAATGTTTTGCTTCTTTACGTACTTGTAAGTCTTTAACATTCTTCGCAAGACAAGTTAAACGAAACTCACCGACCAAACTTTGTTAACTCGTTTCAATTCATTAGAGATTGGAGTTCAGCAATTAAGATTTTCAGGGGCTGAGTAAATTCAACTAACAAATCGTTAATACTTGTTCTTTCAGCTTCATGCAATGTCCGACAAAGGCTCAGTTAGGAATGGAGCAGAAGACGGAGGGGATCCGTATCAGCCTCAGACCAGACCTGACTACGCAGATACCCCTACTGTGTTTGCTTCTACTCGTTCACCTCTTCGAGTTAGATTGCCAAAAGACTGCAACGTAGATAGTTTATCTAGCTCTCCTATTGTGTTTTCCAATTCGCTAAAGTCCTTGGATGGGAGAGAGTTGTGCCATGAAAACAGCATGCCAGGGGAAGATTTACATGACACGACAACAGATCCTCGACGGAAGGGAACTAACGCGTCAAAGCTCGAATGGGTAGAACAGTACGAACCTGGTGTATACATTACATTTACAGTTTCGCCAGGCGGAGAAAAGGGTCTAAAGCGAGTCAGGTTCAGGTAATTTGTTTTTCATGTTAAAAATAAGCGCTGGAATCTGTTAAATACAGGATTCAAATATCTGTTAACTGATCATACATATATACTTGATGTATATTTTGCAGCCGTAAACGATTTGCGGAGAAAGAAGCGGGACGATGGTGGGAGGAGAATGAAGCTATGGTATACCAGCACTATGGCATTGAAGGATACAACAAATCAAATCAAAATCAGGAAAAGAGCTGATTTTTACTTGCTTTTTACAGTAGGTTGCTATATATTGATTCTCACACCGAAAGGGGCAGCGAATTGTATAATTTCTCTTAGGATCCTTCTCTGTAAGCTCTGTACAGATCCCGGATTAGGTATGTTGTCAAGTTATTCAGCAAATAACTCATCTATGTATCTCAGCAACTTGAGGTGAATGATCCAAATTCTGAAGATGAAGTTTTTTGCACGAGATGGGAAAAGTTTCATGTCGTTAAAGCTTCATGTAGTCTTTAAGTCTTTTGCCTATGCATGCCATGCCCTCCTCTGTACAGTCAATCGATAAAAAAGCTGCTCTCACATTTCTACATGGATGTTGATGCAAGCTTGGCTTTTATCTCAAGGCAAAAAATAAAATAAAAAAAATAATAGGGACAGTGAAACATTTTTTTTTATACTTCTTGTTTGAAAATATATAAATTTACTGTAAAATTATTATAAAACATATTTATTTTATTTTCTTGTCTTTTCAATTAAATATATTTCTATTCTAATTGTTTTTGTCTTTTCTTTTCTAAGATATAATAATCAAATGCTAAGTGTTCTTGTTTTATTGACACAGTGATTAAGAACTTGTTTGAAATAATGATTAAGCTAATACTATCTAATATGATATACTTGAAAAATCACTCCATTAGAATAGTTTAAATTATAAAAATCTAAAACAATGTACATATATTGTGTTTTATTATGGATTGTAAAATGATAATATATTTTTACCATTCACTAAAAAAATCAATGGACTGATATTAGAGGGTATGTTATTTTCACATGAAGTTTATTTGTTATTCTAGAATTGTTTGGAAATATCTTGGTTTTCTTGCAAATTTTTGAATGATGAAATTATTTGATTATCTTAAAAAAAATAAAAAAATAACTTTGGTCTAGGTGTTTTTAAAATTTCCTTTTACCATGCACAATTTATTTAATTTAAAGATTGAGCTTTATTTTTTTATTTCTATATAATTTTTCATTAATTTTAAAGATAATATATTTTTATTTATTATACTTTATTAATTTTTTAAACCGTATTAGTAAATTAACTCGTCTTAATGGATCCAAAGTTAATGACCGAGTTTTAAGTTTTTCTTTTCTCTTTAAAAACATTAGCATAACATGAGCATTTTTTTTATGCTAGAAACAATTTGGTTTGAGATTATAGCATAAGTCATCATTTTATGTTTGCTCAAATTGTTTTTTTAGATTTGTTGCTTATTTTTTTCTTGATTAATTAGAATTAAACTTTTTAATTTATTTTAATTTAGATTTCATAAGGTTATTGCGGGTTTATGCCCCAAATTACAAGTTTTATATGTTAAATATTGTTGGCTCAAATCGATCCAATATATTTTTATCATAATGTTTTTTTAAATATCATCTAATGTGTCACCATTTTAATATTTTAAAAGTTTTATCCATTATATATTAAATTTTTAATTTTTTTTTATATTTTTATAGATTATAAATATTACCTAATCCACGGTGTATCAAAAACTAGTGTCAAAAACTAGTGTTTAAATAGACAAGAATGTTAGTTGAATCAAAATGTTCATTTATTTATTTTTCTCTCTAGTCGAAGAAACTAGAGATTGCTTTCCCACGTAGGAAACAAACACATCTTTTAATATACTAAATAATTTCTCTTTTCCTTTCTACTTTCGGGCTTTTGATTAATGTAAGTCTAGCTATGACGTCCGTGAGAGAGACTGAAGACTATAAAGAGAACATAGTGAGGTTTCTCTTTCGGCAATAGCAATAATCTATTAGTGAATTAGTATTTAAATTATTCTGAGTTAATTATGAAAAAAATAATGATTTATATTCAACATTTCTTCTTCTTGAGGAACAGAATAATGCATCATGGCAAACTCCTCTCTAATCATTCTATATTGGTTTGAATGTGTTAGAACGTGCCTTTTTCATTGGAAGAATCCAACATTTCTTGCCACCCAATGATAGTTTCATTATTAAAAGATCTCCAAATCCAATTTATTATAGCAACTAGCCAGCCTATCTCGAAAGAAGATTGTGTAAAACAATCAAGTACATGAAGATTGAGCTTGGATATGGGTTTTCTTTTCTTTATCCAACTTCGATGGAAGAGCTATCCCATGTATAATTAACTCATTGAAACGTACGGCTTTGACAACACACACACACACACTCCTTTGAGTAATCCACACACGTTTCATGTCCTTGACTAAGAAAAGAAAAGAAATGAAATGAAAATTTTTTACTATAATTTTAAGATCTGGTTTAATCTAAGCTTTGAATTACTAGTGGATCAATTTATATTAATGTAAATTAATTTTTTTAACAAAATTAAAATAATTTCATTTTAAAAATTAAATCAAATTTTATTTGAGTTTTTATCTAGTCGATTAGATTATTAGCTAATCCCAAGTTAATTTTTATCAATTTAATATAAAATCCAACTTGAATTCATACAAAAGAAGGGCAAATCTTAAAACAAAGCATGGAACATTTTACATTTTTAAAATCAAAATTTTAATTAATGTGTAATATCTTCTTTATCCTAAATTTTCCTGTAAACAATCAATGATGCATGGTGTGTGTGTATATATATATATATATTGTTGGGTTGTTAAAAGAAAAAAAAAACCAAGTTAAAGTAGATGCAAGCAAATGAAAAAGACAAGCACGATGGGTAAAGCATGAATAAAACTCCAAAAATGAGGAAAAGCACCAAAAGATTGATTGATGTAAAGGAAAAGCATGCATGGCAGAGAATCATTTGTCATCACTTGCAAAAAAAAAAAAAAAGTTCAAGAAGGCTTACAAGCGATCCCATTATGCCACGTATCACCTTTCCTTCACGTGGCAAAAGCTGGACCCACATGAGCCCTTGTGAACCCAGCCTATCTGTTCCTATATATGATACCTGTACGTCTTTAGTTCTTCTGTAGCTTGGCAACAAGCTAGGTTATGGCCTGTTACCACTCTTGATTTTCAATCTGTGCACAATGCGCGCATGTGGGTATGGATTTTGCACTGATTTAGAATGTGAACGGGGCTGTGTTAGCCAGAAACTCTTCAGGATTAATATTAACATTTTACATAAAACTACTCCAGCTTCCTTAAGCTAGTTCTTGAAAAACTTCCATTCATATGAACTATATGTCTCAAAAACTTGTTCAAGAGAAATATTTCGGTGGAATTCGTGTTAATTATTTTATTTCGTATTACTCTTTGTTGAAAATAATTTTCTTTCAACACCTTAGTCACTGAAAAGAAGAAAAACTTTGTTACTCAAGAGAGTGATCATCACAGATAGAGCAGCACGCTCAAATTATTTCAATCTGTAGTCATCGTTGTGATTGCTGCGAATGATCTGTGTAAGTACTATGACTAATCATGTAGAGGATCTCCTTCGATCGCCTGAAAATTGAAATATCGACAGCAATCTTTATACATACATGCATGCGTAAATATGCAAGTCTTTCCGAGTTCGTAATTGTTTGTGTGATTCTGTTAAAAACAATTCGACGGACAAGACCCAGCACTCTTCCCTAACTACAACGAAAAGCTCAGGAGTTGGCCGGCACCGGGACATCAATCCCAATCCCGAAGAAGGCCATTACTCCATACATGTGCATCTCTTAAAATAATATAAAATTATATATTGAAATAATTTAAATTTGTAAATTGAGATAGAGCTTGTTTTTTAAATAATTATAAGTTTAAATCTTATTATTTTTTAACATAAGATAGTGTAGTCTATACAAACTTCAAGCTTAAAAATTTTTGAATTGAAGAAATATTTTAAAAAATAATATAAATTATACTTTAAAACTCATCTAATAACTAAAAATTTTAAGTTGAAATGGTTATTTTGATATGAATAAACCCATCATCTCTCTTTTTGCAAGGGAGTTTACATCACAAACTTTAGCAGAACCTTTTTGATCCAAGAACTGATTCTAACAATTAACGAAACACATTGGATCATGGAGTGGTTCAAAGAGGTAAGATTACTTGAAATTTCACAAGGAATTAAGCATGTGGAACAGACAACATTTTCAGTTAAGGATTGCAGCCGCAATTCGGCTAGGACAGTTTGTAGTTAAGGTATAACAGTAGATGCTAAATCCACCATGGAAAGGGTGGCAATGCATCAAAATATAGGTATTGTGTCATGTGGAGTTGAGATTCCGAGAAAGGACAAGGATGAAGCATGGGATAAATGGAGAGAGATTGAGAGAGTAAATTAGCTTGAATTGGAAGAAAGCAAGAATCATTTGATTTGAAAAAAATAATTGAAAAGGGAAAAGTGCAAGTCTTGGGGCCGGTGGCAAACCAGGACCGCCTTTTGCTTTTTCTTCTCCTCTTTTTGTTCTTATATCAAAACCCCAACCAGCTCCCTCATTTTCCCTCTCCATCCAACTTGTGATCTCTGTTCTCAAGCTAGCTTCCTACCTTCTCTTGCATGCCTTAGGTGCTTCTTCTGCAAGGTCACATCTCTCCCTCCCCCCCTCCCTCCCATTTGTGTCTTGATCATGCATACTACTTTAAAATACATTCATGATCATGACATCTAAATGATCCTCAAATTTCTTTGTTCAGTTGTTTAATCAAAATTAGATTACAAGACTAACTTTTGTGTCTCACACTTGATTGTGTGCAGAGAATTGCTGTACAGTTGCTGATTATATTACTCTCCAATAAGGGCTGGTCTCATTTTTTGAGAAGGAGGCTAGCTATCTTTTTTGAGTTTCATATAGATATTTCTTGATCAAGATCAGAAGAAGTCTCAAAGGAATTAAATTAAAGAGATGGCTCCTGTTTCATTGCCTCCTGGCTTTCGTTTCCACCCTACCGACGAAGAACTCGTTGCTTACTACCTCAGAAGAAAGATCAATGCGCATAAGATTGAATTAGAGATCATCCCTGAAGTTGATCTCTACAAGTGTGAGCCATGGGATTTACCAGGTATGATAATATCTCAACCCGGCCCGGAGTCCATAGATCATCACGCCTTTCCTTGCATACTTGTGCATAAAGAAAGAAAGAAAATTCTCTAGTGCCTTATTAGCTTGCTTGCATGATCCATATTACATGAACCAAATAAAGATTGAGTGAGCAAAGGGATAAAGAATATTTGAGAGAAAAAGAAAAATATATACAGTGTTTTTTATCCCTTTCTTGTATGATAGTTTTGGAACACATAACTAGTGTATATATATATCAATTACAATTAAAAATTGTATTCAGATTAATTTAGGTTAATCAATCATCCTTGGCTATTAATTAGACATGTAACCTCTTTATTGGTTTTTGATTGCTTCAAGCCCTAATATCTGCTACTAGGGTAGGCCACATGATGACAGCATTCTAGTTTAATTTGCAGGCATTCTTGAACTTAATCCTCATGTTGGATCAAAAAAACAAAAACCTAATTATTTGGAGAATATGAGAAACAAATTTGTTGATGTTTCTTCCATCAAAATATGTTGGATTTTTAATGGAAAAAAGAAGAAGAAGGTGAATGCTAGAAGCTAAGCTAGCGGCAATGCCTTTTCCAATGGAAAGACAGAGAACGAGCTGTTCAAATACTCTTTTAGGTGTTCTTGTTCTTCTTGTCTTACAATTATGTTTTTAAATCCATTTACGTGCATTGATCATGCTTTATTGGTCAAAAATCTTAAACTTTATAATAACATAAGATATATACTACAATATAACAAGAATATTTCTGGCAATAATTAAAGGAAGTGAAGTGTACTTGGGACTACAAGACATATGGTCCCTCCATCTTTAGGGTTCCTGTTGTGAACATGAAGTTGTATCATTTACCAAATGATTTCCAAGTCAAAAAGCTCTTGAGGAAAGGAACAGATTGCATTGTCAGCTAAAGTGTCAGGCAACGCTTTATTTGCATTCCTTCAATTGAATACGTTATAGTCTTTGTTTCCTCTGTGGATTGAAGTCGTTGTTTTTTCTACCTTTTTCTTTATAAATCTTCCATCCAGATGCCTGTATGATCAATAAAATAAATAACAAAACATATTTATATATTATATTAACATGCTTAACCATTGAAACATATTGCAGGAAAATCATTGTTGCCTAGCAAAGATCTAGAGTGGTACTTCTTTAGTCCTCGAGACCGCAAGTATCCGAATGGATCAAGGACTAATCGAGCAACTAAGGCTGGATATTGGAAGGCCACTGGCAAGGATAGAAAAGTGATCTCCCAAATGCGGGCTGTTGGCATGAAGAAAACCCTAGTTTACTATAGAGGAAGAGCTCCCCATGGTGCTAGAACAGGTTGGGTTATGCATGAATATCGCCTTGATGAGCGAGAATGCGAAATTAATACTGGCTTGCAGGTGAAACTCATATTCTCATCACCCTTATATATCCACACACACACACACACACACGTGTGTGTGTGTGTGTTTGTGTGTGTTTTTGTGATAATTAAATGCATGAATTTGTGATATGATTTGATTATAATTAAGCTTTTCCTGGGTGAACCTATGCAGGATGCATATGCACTATGCTGTGTGTCAAAAAGGACTGCAAATATCCCAAAGATTGGAGAGCATTATGATTCCACGACAAATCAAATGCCTTGTGAACATTCTTCTAGCATTGAACAATATTCTGAAAATCATGGAAGATGTGAAGAATATGAGAGTACAAATTATACTATGCATAGAAATGTAGATACTTGCTCAACCAGCTACCGTGCCATTGGGTCCCCTCTAAACATCGGTGAATCAAGAAATGGGAAATGGATACAGTCCATGGATGGATCATTTGGCATGTCAGCTCCACAATTTCCAAACTATTCAACAGTTCCTTACCCACCATCAAAGGTAAAAAAATATTATCTATTGTGATTATGATAGTCATAATCTAGCAAAACCTTTAAAATTGCGGTAGATAGACCGTCGCGAAAAAAAGAAGATGATTAAAATGATCTGCAAAAATTAAATATTTGATAGTATACATTGAAATTAAATTTTTCTTACATTCATTTGTTTTGGCAGGTTGATATAGCGCTAGAGTGTGCAAGGTTGCAGCATAGGTTCACATTGCCTCCATTGGAAGTGCAGGATTTCCCTCAGTTTGGATTTACTGACATAAAAATGATGCATCAACCTTCCATGCCAGAAAGCACAAGCACTCATCAAACAGACATTTTGCAAGAAATTCTTTCGGTAGCTCATGCATCTCAAGAATTGATAAACCAATCTAGTTTTCAAGATACTTGGGGTGGAAACTATGCCACTGCTGATCATGATTTCACTTTCATGGCTGGGAAGGATGTCCAACATAATATGTACAGTGACATGATGATGAACTCTACAAGATGGGCTGACAAACCATGGGTTGACCCTAGTACAAGCAGCATGTCTGTAGAGATGAGTGACCTAGATGAAACGTTCAAGGCAGAGAGGATGATAGAGAACCTGAGATGGGTAGGAATGTCAAATGACGAACTAGAGAAGGTATGCAGCTTTTGATCTTTGCATAAATTAACCTAGCAACTTCTTCAATGCTAGTTGAAGAAATATGAGACTCAATCCTTCTCCTTCCTCATTGTACAGAGTTTTACGGAGGAAACCAAGATTGTTCCAATAGAAAATATTTCAAATTTCAGGAGTAGAGAAGAGCATGGAGTTCTAGGTATTTTTTTTTTAATCTCCGTGTCTTAATTCAGTCACCTCCCTTATTATTTATTTTTATTTTTATTTTTTTCTTTCTTAATGTGAAAATCGATTAATTTGCAGGAGAAATTGGACACCCTGGTGACTGCATGAGATTCAATGACAGTGAGGACTTTTCACTTGGATTCATCAATGATGAGCCTAATGATGATAACTTCATAGAGGAGAGCAATATTGTGGATGATCTGGCTAGTTCACCAAGCTTTGAAGTTGTGGAGGAGATCAAAGTTAATCATGGACTTTTCGTCTCGACTCGCCAAGCAACCAAGACATTCTTCCACCAGTTAGTCCCATCGCAGACTGTTAAAATCTACCTGAATCCAGCAGTGGTGGCCGCCAACTTTTCCATTGAGAAAGCAGAAAATACACGAAGGTATGCCACAAAACCATCCAAGACTACTGCAAAGGAAAACTTCAGTGGATTAGCAAGCAATGTTGTTTGTATGATTGTCATTCTCTTGATGCATTGTTTTTACTTGGGAGAAAATGTGGGAAATGGGAAATTAACGGATGACTTCATGGGAAGTGGAAGTGTAGAAGAGGAAGGTTTTTGCCCTAGCAAAAATATCAAGCCAATGAAGAAGCCTGCAGGAAAACTAATCATCAAGAGCGATGACAATGAGAAGGAAAGAGATTTGTTGGTTACCATAAGAGGTGGTGGAGGGAGTAAACTTGGTTTGTTTCTGAAGAAGCTAGGGCTGTTTCTAACCATTTCTTTTGCTCTTTGTACCATATTGGCGAACCACGCCATGGCCTCTTGACTTGATTTCATTAATTTACCATCTAACTATAGTTGTTGAGTTGGGAAGGCATAAAATTTTGCCATCTCTAACGTTGGAGTCTAATGTATTCTAATAGATAAATATACCTTTGTATTCTATACTCAAACTTATAGCAATCGAATAATTGTAATTGAATTAGATTAATAAAACTTTCATAGTCTTTTGGTGTCAAGTTTGATTCTAATGCATGTTAACTTTTCTTTTCTTTTTTATACTTATGTAATATTCTTTATATATATATATATTTATGTAATATTCCTTTAATGTGAAATTTGGTTTTAGTGTATCACGTGCTTGATTTTTTAAAATGTGTTTAGGGATATGATTGCAGTTATTTTTTAAAGTATTTTTTTATTTAAAAATATATTAAAATAATATTTTTTTAATTTTTAAAAATTATTTTTGACATTACATATCAAAATAATTTAAAAATATAAAAAATATTAATTTTGAGAAAAAATATAAAAAATTATTTTTTAAAAAAATATTTTCAAAATACAAAAACAAATAGATCTTAATAATACTTGGTAACATGTTTCAAGATTAAAAATAAAATAAAAAGAATAGAAATAAAAAAAATATCTCTTCCTCAGATATAACTTTTATTCTTTTTATTTTTATTTTGAGATATGATGAAACACAAATATCATTATCTTTTAAAAGAAAAAGAAAGAGACTTGATCATTTCATTCTTTGATTTGTTTCAAGAGGACGACTTTGTCGTCGACTCTCGTTGTTTAATGAATAAACATACTTTAGTCTCTAGGTTTTTAGCATGATTATAACTTAGTCCTTCATGTTTGATAATAAACAAGTTAGTCCCTTGACATGTTGATCATTTATCTTATTAAACCATATATTGTTGATTTAAATTGGTAAATGGTACGTTCCATTTACCAATTTAAATTCACAAAGTGAAAACCAATTGATATTTTAAAAAAGACAACGATCAACAAGAATCAAGGGACTCATTAACTGATAGGGTTTGAAACATGAAGGACTAAGTTGTAGCTGAATTAAGAAAAGAGAGACTAAAAGTATAATCCATCCATGCAACCGCACATGCCGACAAGTTTGTCATCAAATAATTCACTACCTATTTTCACCTCCTTTGTCCCCCGCAACCACAAGCCCCGTGCCTTTCCAAAAGCTGCTAAATTAACCTTAATTTTCTCCCTGTACACATAGCCAACAATACATTAATAATGTTCGATCTTAATGCTGTTTTATTACAAGCTAGATCAGCTGATCTGTTGTAGATAGAAAGAGGGTTTTGTTTCTTCTCAGTATTCACCAATCACCATGTCTTCTTCTTCTTCTTCTAGGGTGCAAAATATCTTGTTAACGTTTTGGCTGTGTTGTCCGTTTGTGGATATCTTCAAGGAACAAATGCTGCAAGCTCCACATTGAATGTTGGGAATATATATATATAATAAGAATGTTGTTGATGGCAAGAGCTATCTTTTGAAACACTTTAAGATAAAAAATTAATCTAGTGCAAATGACAGCGAGCAGAGTAGATAAAGTTCCTGGAAGCTTTTGTAAATCTTGAGACGAGAGCCAACAAAGTATATGATGCAGTGAGTATCAACCACATCACATCTCAGACATTATTACAGTTAATTTATTGATTCAGCAGAACTATTTGCTTCTGTTAAATTCAATTTGATGAGCAAATTTTCTTCTTCTTTTTTTCAGATCAAAGAGAATTACTTCAAATCAATAGTAGCTTGGATTCAGCATGATAATGTTAGTTTAGCATAAGACATGAACATGCATATGCTCGTGTTCCTTCAATTCAATGTTCTAGTGTTTCTTTGGTTATGTTAGGCTCAACAATTTTCAGGGCGTATGGTCTCTTGCAAAGGAAACATACAAGCTGAAGGTAACAGAAGAAAAATTTAAACACTAAAGTAATATATCATTTCATATTCTTTAATTAATGTGGATCGGATGTATTATAACTTGAAAGCGGTATGTGGAAGATGCAGGTGGAGAAAATACTGACAACTCTATCAATAAGATCACCTGCAACGCCTCAAACCCTGATGGCTTGGAAGAATTGCAGGCAATTCTACGTGTAAGTTCTGTTTATGGCTTGGAAGAATTGCAGGCAATTCTACGTGTAAGTTCTGTTTATGGCTAAAGATTACAGAGTTATTAAACTCGACCCTAGACATATGATTTAGCCTTTGTCCTAGAACAAGTTTTAAATAAAATAGGATGAAAGTTTATCTGATGTGAGTCAACTTGACAGATCAACATGCAACTTCAAAAAAAAATAATTAAAATAAATGTTTTGACTGTTCCATCTGAGCCTTCTGTTGCCCATCTTGATGAATCATAAATGTGAAGACTGGAATGATGGATCAGTCTCCCAACCTCGACTGGTTTTAGCAGATCTCATTGAAGCTCTGTTTCCCACTGGAAATTATTAAAAAACATGCTCTAGGAACATTGCTAAGGGAACATCCTCTTCTTACACTGTAAAACATTGAAATACCGCTCACGAGTTTTCTTCTCAATATGCAGGAGAAGGGATTGCAAGCATTGATGCCAATATGACCACAACAGCACACAAGACATTGATCACAACAGCACACAAGACATTGATCAAGTCCTTCATTCTATTTGTATCAGCCATTAAATGCTTCTGATAGTCTTTCTGTATCTCAGCAAATAATGTTATTTAACTTGATTATTATGAAAGCAGAGAAGGTTTGGAAGCTAGCAAGGAAGGGATTTATCTGACCAGTGTCGCATCTCATTGTAAAAACCACTAGCAACAGGGCAAAATGATACGACGAAAATCAGCCCATCATATAATAAGTTAATGACAATATGTCATTGCATTTATCAGAATGCAAAGCTCTAGATTCCTATACGGAACTGTTGGTTTGGTGCGATAGAAATGAAGCTTGTGCAGAAGCATGGCTAGAAGGTGGATCACAAACTTGTAAATTGACAGAACATGGTTTAGAGTTCTAATTCACTTATCCTCCTGGATTCCTGTTCCAAGATAAGTAGGATGGATCGCCAATGGGCCTGCACAAAGCATAAATCATCTCAAAAGCTAAAGATGAATATTTCCATCAAAGCATAGGAAGATTTACTGTTGACAGCAGAGAAAAACGAGCAATTAATAAGATTTTTGAACCGTTCTCACCTTGGCCTTAACACATATACAAGTATGAAGCACACTGCCAAGAACAAGCACAAGCCACCAACAAATAGATACGCACTGCCCAAGAAATTATCTTTTCCACCTAAACAACTCGTGGTTGAAAGAACCAGCTTCTTTTTGCCTCCAAAACTGTAAGTATTATAATTATTCTGAATGATAACCGTAATTGTAGTGTTAGCAGGAAGGTCCCTTTCTATCTTTCCATATAGTTTTCTGAACGTTGGCAGTGCTGCAGTGCGCATCCATACAATTAGATCTACTTGTTCACTCAACTATTTCATGAAAAAAACCAGCAACTAGATGGATTTAGAAGGGGGAGAAGGCAAAGAACTACTTGCGGAACAAGAAAAAGGAGGAAAATCAAGTATATTTAATGGATAAACAAACTATATGACAAAACATAAACAAGCACGGAAGAAGAGGGAGATACGTACAGGTATGCTTGAATTGAGTTTTCCACCCCCAATCAAGCTTCCACTCTGGAAATTTTTAGGATAAACATCAGAACCAAATTTATTCTCCTGGTCACTTTTCCAAGCGATGTTCTTTTTGCTAACATCTAAAACCTCGTTTTTGACTGAAAACCTGTAGGTGTCATTGAACAAACTCCAAGCAACAAGGCCACAGGGAACAACTGGTTGTCCATTCGAAGTGACTGCTTCTGGTTTGCAGGTATCTGTGGCACTTTCACTGGCCTTGCCTCGCAACTGTGTATTACTTCGACTTTTTACATATCTGTAAACCATTTTTTCACATTTCAAATAGCAGAAGCATGTCAAACGATATCAGAACTCAAGTACAAGGTGGTAACAGCCTAAGCAGTACATTAATCTCATAGGTGAAGAGCACATTCAACCACGATGTGGTTTCCACAATTGATGAAAATTTATCAGTAACTTGCAGGGGAAAAGTTCATATCATAGCAAAGTAAGGAAACCCAAAATGATTCAAAATCTCTCAGTGAAACTTTAATTCAAATTCACATATTGTGCATATTAACAAAAATGGAAATGGTAATATGGGTGCAGACCAACAGATCAATCCAAACTCTCAAATGAGAATGAACAAATAGCTAGAATGTACAACAAATTATTTATAAGCACAACATCACTTGCAATGCAGCCTACATAACCGAAGTTGAATTGTCAACTCCAAATTTGACCTTAGTAGTGATTTTTCCACTTCCCTTTCCATGCTGACAAATGTGAATCTGGGTTCTGGGATTTTCTAAAGAAAATTTCCCATGAGGATTTGCATACTTGCAAGTTTCTAGGACCAAATTGAGGAGTGAAAACCATCTAATTTTATAGAGAATGGGGAATGAAAAATCAAGCAGCTAAAAATATCACTAGCAGACCATATCATCAACTGAGCTAAATTCAAATTCCACAACCCGTAAACAGCGTAAGTGTAATTTGCAAGGAAAGGAAATGCATGAATAATTTGTAAATTCCATGCGCAAGCTCAGGAACAGACAAGAAAATATGGAGAAAGCATACAGCTGACAACATCAGTTACGTTTTTGTATTTTATTATGTTTTCTAAGTTGAGCAACAATTGAAACACTTTTGCTCTTTCAAACTCTCAATTCCATCATCTGATGTGACAATCCACACATTTAAAAGCTTTGTCTCTATTTTTTTTACATTCCTCTGACAAGTCAAGCCTCCATAGGAGCATAGAAGGTAAGAATGGGAGAAATTGAAGACCACAGAAGGTAGTTGTTCTTCAATTAAACGCCTTGGTGATCTCAAGAATAACAACACGCTTACCATATAGCCATGATTAGATGGATAAGTATAATCATATGATTAAGTCCCTCTTTTCAAGGTGTCATAAGCCTGTACCACTTTTGAAGGTCTTACAGGTCAAAGCAACCTTAGAAGAGAAGCTTTCATGCTACAAAAATAACTCAAAATAAGCGTATTTAGCAGGTGTAACATCAGATTTTCAGAGAACAACAACTTGCATGGAGGAAAATGACATTTATAAATCTAATACCTTAATGAATAAGAAAAGTTATTAACTTATGAAGAAACATAAAAGGCACACAACCATAAATATATATCTTCTACTTACCGGCGATGGTTTTGGTAATAGTTATCAAGCTCGTAATAGATGAAAACAGGACTTTTCATATGCTTTGGAACCTGAAAAGGTCTTTAGTTAAGGCATCTTGAAAAAAAATTAAAACACAGCTTGGATTGAAAGAAGGAATATGGAAATAAAAGGGAGAATCCAAATTTCTTTAAGAACATCAAGTAAGGAAAGTGGACTAACATTGAAGGTTCTAGTGCACGTCTTGTTTGTTTCGCTGGCTCGTATGTAATGTAGGCTGTTATTTCTATAAGCAGGAGGAATGCAATCTGTGTCATATCGTTCCACAATTTCCACCAACTAGATATTGCAAGATGGGAACAAACAGAGCTTCATGTTAGTGCCATCTAATAAACAAGGCAATTAGCAACGAAATCAAACAAGATTAAATTAGACATACATGTTCTGATGCAAACAAGGAAGCAAGGCCTATAGGGATAAACACAACTCCAATAACAATGAATGATGAAATGACCTGAAAACAATCAAGAATAAAGTACGAGTAGCTAGAAAACAAAGAACAGTAATAAACTAAAGCAGCAGAAGACAACAAAAATCAACAGTAAAACATTCTAGGCCATACCCATCCTGGTGTTAAAATAGGTTTACACGCAGAAAGCTCTTGCTGTGTGAATCTAGAATCTGCATCCACCAAGAACAAACAAAAATCAGTCCAAAGATTTTCACTCAGAATCACAGGCCATGATTTGATTTTGCAAAGTCCAGCACCCACAAGGAAATTGAAACAGCAACATTTCAACAGGTGTAAGCACCAGATGCGCCGGATAAAAATGCAATGCAGGTAAATATACATGTAAAGAACCAACATTTTAATAAATACCATTTATTGTTTACCAAAAAATAAACTAATCCACAGATTTCCAATAAAAAACACAATCACAACCTCTATAATTCAATAAGAACCCAACAAAAGCAATCACCTTTACAAAAACAAACAAAAACCCATTTCAAGAAAATTAAAAAGATCGAGACTTTCCCAATTACCACCAAGATTTAACATAAAGGGTAGAGATAATTCAAATCAAATCAATAAAAAAACCACAAAAATCATAAATTGCAACCGATTGGATTTCAAAAATAGAAGAAAAGAAGGATCGGTTTTCATACATTTGGGTTTATTGTTCTTGGTAGAAACAGAAGCAGAAGAATCATCCTTGCCTCCACCACCAAAGCTTGTTGCTGCTTTCATGTTTTATTTTATTTTTGTTTTTTATTCTCACATCAAACCAAGCCTCAATATAAAAATAAAATATCAGTTAATTTTGATAGTAAAAAAAGAAAGCAAAAGGACACCTAATTTATCTTCTTCTTCTTTTTTCCAATTAAGGTGATTAATGGTTTTTTAATTTTACCTTTTTGAGGTTATTTTATCCGTCTCTTTGCTTTTTATTGGTAAGAAAATAAATAAAAATACAAAAAAAATCAGTCTAAAAAAACAGAGACATATATTCAGGAATGAGATGATTGAAGTTTGGTGGCATGAGTACAACAACGGTTGGATGATTTTTTGGATTTGACAGAATGTTCGTACTTGAGAATAGTTTGGAAGAAACAAAGCCAAAAACAGGCTTAGGTTCAAAGTCATTGAGACTAAGAATATGTTTGATATTGTGGTAGCTGTTGTGGTTGTAGTTTGAAAAACATAGTTTTATAAAAAGTATTTTTAGTTGAGATTGGTCTGAAAAAATATATATTTGATTAAAATTATGGTTAAAATTGAGGTTGAGAAAAAAATGATTTAATGTGTTTGGTTAGAAATTGTGGTTCAATTTCATTTTATTGTATAATTACTTAAAAGGACTTAATGCATAATATTAATGAAGTTACATTACAACCAATAAATGTTTGCAAATAGACCTAAACATATTAGAGCAATAATTTATAATTGTGTCATCAAACTTACAGCAACCCCATCACGTATGTAATCCATTCGCGAAGGCCTTTGGTGTTTTTGGCTCTGTGAATATGGAGCTACATCAATTAGAAAATCATCGGGCACAAAATCAGGATGGCGATCGAACTCCATAAATGCCACATCTTGCATTGAAGTTCTTCTAATGTAATTATGAATTGCCATGGATGCGACAACAATTTGAACTTGTGTCTTGTAATTATAGGATAGCATATTTTGTAGGATTCGCCATCTTTTTTTCCAAACTCCAAATGTTCGTTCTATCACACAACGTAATGAAGAGTGCATACGGTTGAAAATTTCTTCACGAGTTTGTGGTTGTCCTCTCCTCCTAAATTCCTGCAAATGATATCTCTGACCTCTATATGGACCTAAAAATCCATATTTATTAGGATATCCTGAATCAACCAAGTAGTATTTCCCTGGAAAAACATATAATTGTTTTAAACTGAAAATTGCAAAAAAAAAAAACATACAAAAATTATCATATACATACACACATACACATATTACTACCTTCCGGTAGCTTAGGAAATTTTATACGTGGATTGTCAATTGCCTCGAGAAAAATTCGTGTATCATGTGCACTTCCTTCCCAACCCGCCCAAACAAATGTGAATTGCATGTCAAAGCTACATGCAGCCATAACATTCTGGGTCGGCACACCTTTTCGGCCGATAAATGGGATTTGCTTTTCAAAAGAAACGCATGCACGAACATGTGTACCGTCAATAGCTCCAACACAATTCTAATATACGATAAACTAGCAAAATAACATCAATTTGAGCTGACAAAAAAATTAAATTTCACAAATTCATGAAATACGAATCACCATTAACAAATAAGATTAACGACATTACCTTGAAATGTGGCATATACCTCGGATTGTTCATAATTTCCCTTGGTGTGTTTACGAACCCGGGATCTGCAGGTTGAATTAAATCTATAGCGAGCGAACAAACTGATCTAAGAACCTCATTAAAGTACCTACTAATTGTTTCTCCTGAATGTTGGAATCGCTCCTGAACTTCCCTGTTGGAAGCACCCAAAGCTATTGTATAAAGAAATATCCCAACTTTTTCAAAAACACACATTCGTCTAGATGCCTTTAACCCATATTGGTTTTCAAGTATAAAGCACAAACTCTGAAATGTTGTCGCATCCATCCTAAACATGTTTACACAACGCATCCAATGTCCATGTAATATTTCTGTCAACCATTGCATTCCAGTGTTGTACGAATCCATACAAGGCTCCTTATATATATAAGTATTATAATATAACACTATGGCACCTGCTGTGCATAAAATCAATTTCTGATTATCGAACTCCCTTTCCCAAAACAACTCACCTTCTTCATCTGAATCATCATTATCATCATCGTCGTCATCAGTATCAGAACTATAATTACCACTGCAATCTCCATCGTTTACAGAAGAATTACCATAATTAACATAATCGGCAACGTTGTTCAGTATGTCATCATAATCCCCATCAAAAAGTGTTGAAAACGAGTGCGAATCCATATCTATCATGCCATACAAATTTTTTTTGTGAATAATTAAATATTGTATGACTTGTTACAAATAAAAAAAAGGGCAATGCATTCTCGTAAATAAGTGTTATTGTTCACTTTCTTCACGTTGAATGAAATTTTGCTCGGCTTGTAAATTTTATAAGGCTATATTTATTTGCAATTCAATCCTTTACCTCATTTGAAAGTGAAATTGAATTTTTTTTTCAAAATGCCTATTATCTCTAATCAAAATTTATAATTCCATTTGCTATACATAACATACAAAATAGAATTTCAACAGATCAAAATTGAAATTCCAGAAACAATGAACAAGTCACACATAAATTGTTTTTCCTTTTCATTTCCTACTTCCATTATTTCATTCCTTATGCTAACTATAATATATCAACTGTATCATACATCACTAAAAATTGCATTTCCAAAATTGAGCCATATGATTAATTATAATATTTTCATTTCCCTATTACCTGATTCAATAAATAATAATCATGTTTGCCATATTCCCCCAAGATTCAAACTGGTTCTACTTGTAGAATGCTGCTTCAACATATTGAACAAGAGAATAATAAAATTATATAGAAGAATATATAATGACAAATGTCTCTAACAAAGCTAACTATTTTCTACCCTTTACTATCCCAATGCACATCATAAACAAACATTTAAAAACCTAAGAAATTAAACTGACTATTAATGAATGTCATAACATGAACCAATCAGCTGCAACCTAATGAATTAAATGGAACTTACCTATTACAGATGTATAAATAGCAGCAATCAGCAACACCAGCAATTAAAAACAACCACTCTTTATTGCAAGTACTAACACATTCAGTTTCTACCCAAAAAAATTGATAGTATGCAATTGAATAACTTCCCATACTTATTGGTATTATATACAGATGTATAAGAATGAAAGTAATATTCCAAAAACTATTACCTAACTTTCAAAAGCTACCATTCAAGAGCAAGATATCAAACATTCAAATGTGGCATACACCAACTGAAAATTTCAAAATTAGCAACCTAGACCTACCATTCAAGAGCAATTAACCAAACATTCAAAGTATAATACAAACAAGCAGTAGTCTCGGTTGCATAACTTATTATCACCAACCATTCAACTTCAAAGTAACCAAACTGCAAAGGAGTACTTTAACAAGCTAAACATAACATTCAAATTTAAGCATCCACATATTTAAGGTAACATTAAAAGATAAGCATCCATATAATTAAGGTCTATAATTCAAAAATTAACATCCATGAAATTCCAACCCAACATCACTATTCAGTCATACATAGATAACAAAACATACATGATAATGGGTTCCAAAAACTTAGCCACGAAAATACACCAAAACATGGGCAACTCCTTCTAATTTCAGCAACATTTACAGCATAGGAAGTCTACAAAACCAATGGAAAATATTTCAGACAACTAAATATGTTACTTGTCTATAGAATTCAACATAAATACAAATACATGAATAGGGTAAAGAGCTAAAAACTGACCTTGTCCATCTAAGTTTGTTTGTGTTGGTCAAACATTATTTTTAGCCATGACATTTTTCTGTCAATACAACCCATTGCAGCCCACATCTCCCTCTTGCTCCTCGCATAGAAGAATTTAGTTGCAAAGATATGCAGTGCACTACCAAAGGCAACTCCATCAATAGAGTGCAATTCTTCCATTACCTCTTCAATGCTACAACCTTTTTTTATCTCTACAAGGAGTTGTGATCCCTCTAGGCATGGAGACAGTCTCAACAATTTTATCCAGACGTGCAACTAGTACTGCTCCCATCCCGGTTCCCCTTTTTGTTTTTCGCAATTGAGGAGTAGTCTGATGTGCACTCTTTCTCTTTAAACTGCTGGGGTTGCTGCTACTGTTTGCGGCATTGCTTCCACCAACCATGTTGCTCACATCCCGACTGAAATCAGGGATTGCATCCTCTTCAGAGTCGCCACTTCCTTCTTCCATGTTAGTATCCTCATTGGTTGTATTTCTCATTCCAGCTGCCACATTATCTTCATCTGATAAAAGTCCTTATGAGGGAGTCCAAACATATTCTCTCATGGCCACTATGTTAGTAAACATGATATCGTATTTGGCACACAACGAGGGCTCTATACCGACATGCCTAAACTTCTTTGCTCCTCTCATTTCCTATGCAATGATAACTAGATGTAATTAGGATTGCTAATATATGAATAAATAATACAACATGAAAAAAAAATTATGAGGCCATTGCAAATTAGCAGCTTAACTTGAATTTTTGATTGCCACCATTCATCAGTTGCTGAGATGGTCCCAAGTTCAGAAGACTAACCAATTCCAGTTTCAATTATTAATTTTTTCCATACCCTCCAGTCCTTTTTAATCCCATCCCATTTGTTTTTAAGCTGAGATTTTGATAATGACAGACCTGTCTGATCTTTAAAAGACTGTACAACAAATTTCCATCCAGCTTTGTCAAAATGTGTGTTTGGTCTCATGCCTCTCTCAATAGCTGTAATGCAAATGTCGCAAAACGTGTGCAACATTGCTTTGCTCCAAGAAGCTTTATCATGTGTGTCAGACCCATCCATCGCTTATGGTTGACAATACAATGAAGAATTAAACAACACAATTAACTAATAAATAATAGATTGAATGCTGATAAAGCCATAATACAATAGTAACAGAACAGTAAATTACTTGTGCAGCAAAAAGTAAACCAAAGAATAATAAAAGGTTGAATGTTGACAATGAATGAAAATATAAATAAAGAAATTATCTATAGCAGCTTGGTTGACAATGCAAGAAAGAATTCAAAGCACAATTCACTATAGCTGACAACAACTTTAATGCTGATAAGGGATGCAAAAAAAGAAACTAAAGAACTAATTCAAAAAAAGATTGAATGATATGAAGTGTGAACTAAGAAACTTGATAGGATAAAAAACATAAAAACCTACCCATAGTGGAATAAACCTAAAACTGTTTTTTATTAATTAGCAGGGGATGTTTTAATTAGCAACTAAAATTATTTGTTTAATTTACTATTATTTAGAAATCAGCAGCACATAATATCAGTTTAACATAGCAAGTAGGGGATGTTCTGTGTGTGTGTGTGTATTAATTTAATGTATTTTTATCTTTTTAGCAATCTGCAGAATGCCATAACTAATACGATTTTAACATAAAAACAGGGGATGTTCTACTTTTAGCAATTGAAATTACTTTCGTTTTTAATTTACATTTATTTGGTAATAATAAGCAGCACATAACAACAACAAATAATCAACACATAAATAACTGCATATATATGGAGGGAATAAAGATAATGAAAAACTAGCAATAATGGTTGACGAAAATTAAATACAAGTGAATTAAAAAAGGGCATAAACAGGTTAATTTCATTGCAATGAACAAAAATAAAATTAAAATTGCTAAGGAGACTAGTGAAGTAAGCATAGTACCCATTGGAAATTGCAGTTGAGGTGTTTGAATGGAGCACGATGTTGATATCTGTGGTGGGGTTGTTGCTTGCAGGAAAACAAGTTGCTCGTCGTCTTCTTTTTCTTTTAATAAGGAGAAATGAAGGAAAAATTAGCATATAAACAAATAATTAAACAAAAGGGGATAAATAGATCTTTGATAGAATAAACAAGAAGTAACTTAAAATTTCTATAAGAACAAACCAGTGAACTAACCCTTTAGAAACTTGAGCTTTGATGCTTGAATCATGCTCGATCTATATACATGTTTCGGGGTTGTTGCAAAGGGTTGTTGTTGTTCTTCATTTCCTTTTGTTAAAAAGAAATAAATGACAATTAAAGGTGAAGAAATAGAAGGAGTCATCAGTTAATGTTTTGGGTTCTGCAGCAGTAATGGTTACTATGAAGTTGTTGTGTGTAATTAGAGTTGATGGGAAGGGAAATCAATGCAAATGGAGGAACAAGAATGAGAATGAGAAGAGAAATGAGAACTGAACGAGAACACTGTTCTTGTTTTGGTAATTTCACTTTACTCATCTCTAGAAAGTTCAAACCACAGGTTGAAACTTGAAAAAAAGCAGTATTTTACTGCTTCCAAAAAATTGTGGTTCTACCACATTTTAATGGTGGGACCCATATATTTTATTTTTTAACATTCTATAACCAAACGCTTAATTAGTGTGTTTTAAAAAAAACGTGAACGCAAACGCGTACCCAAACGGGTTCTAAAAGTCCATTCATGGATGTCCTCCCGCAATTTATCGATAAGGAATTGCAAATTTTTTTATTGAATTATAATATATATTTTATTTTTTTTACCAAATTGAAAAAAATATTCCTAAATTGAATGCACAAAAACTTGTATAGAAAACTTTTAAAGGTTAACTATTTTTTTTTAAAAAAACAAATGCTATTTAATACAAAAAAATACAAAAAATAAAAACATCTCAAATTGAAATCATACCCGTAATTTTATTTTTTAAAAGAATAAATCATATTCATGTTGTTGAGAGAAAAAACCAACTTGTTTTTAGTTTTTTAAAACATTTATTTGCCGGTACTTTTCGAAACCCCAAAAATCCCAAAACCCCAAAACCATCTCCATCAGTATACCATTCACTTCACCAAATCTCTCAACACTGAGAGAGAAAACCCAAAATGGCATCGCCACCGCAGCCACCGCCGATGACAAACGCGTTTGCATTAACACCACACAAAGTCTCAGCTTGTTTACTTCTTCAAACCTACGCATTACCTGCTCAAACAACACCACCGTTCCCTTTTTCCTCCGTCTCTCAACACAACCGTCTTGGGCTCTACTTATTAGCCCTCACAAAAGTTAGTACTGTTGCGAAAGTCATTTTTTTCTAGAGAGAGTCCTAAGGCAGTGTTTGGTTCGCTTATTATTGGAAGTCCAATTTTGATTAACAATTGCTTTTTAATTGTATTGGATTTGAATTTAGAGATGTAATGAATAATGGGTTCCATTTAGAATTTTTAATTTCTCGGTTTTGAAGGAAAAATGTTTGTTGTTGTTGTATTTTAAATTCTGGAAAGAACCAAACATGTCCTTAAGTGACTAAGCTTTTTAATTGTGGATTTCTTTTTATAAAATTTGAAATCTTTTGATGATTTTAAGTAACGGGTTCTGTTTAGAAACTTTAATTTCTCGTTTTTTAAAGGAAAATAAAGGATTATTTTGTATTTTCAGTTTTTAAGCGAGCCAAACATGGCCTTCAGTGCAAAAGAATAAAATTTTGATTTTTGGATAAAATTTGTGGATTTGATGTTGCAGTCTTATGATGATATATTGGAGCCAAAGCTAGAGGAGTTGTTGAATCAATTGAAGGAAATCAGTGGGTCATTGGGGCACTGGTTGATAGATCATTTGACAAGCAGGTTATCATCTTTATCAGCGCCGGATGATTTATTTAGCTTCTTTACTGAAATGAGAGGTTAGTTTCTGGTCCTTTTTAATACCTTTTTGCTTAATTCTTTTTGTTGGGTTTTATGTGTTTGTGTTAAATTAGTTGGAAGTTTTCGTGTTGTGGTATCAGGGATACTTGGAGGATTGGATTCAGTTGTTATGGAAGATAATCAAGTTATTTTGGACCCAAATAGCAATCTGGGATTGTTTCTCCGTCGTTGCATTCTCGCATTTAATCTCTTATCGTTCGAGGTATTGCTGTGTTCTTGCTCGTGGTCATAACTGTTCATTTGTTTAGTGTTCCATCATGCTTGATATGATCATTGTTTTCCTCCAAATGAAATGGAGGAGGCAGAAAGGCAGAAACTTGATTTTGAATAAGAAGTGAAATTGAATGATTTGATGCTTTCTTTTTATTATTTGCATGACTAGGTGTTTATGATTAAAAAATGTAATGCAGGGTTTGTGCCATCTTTTGACAAATATTGGGAGTTATTGTAAAGAAGCCATGTCAAGCTGCATGCCATATGAGACACGGCTTTTAGACGAGTCCAGTAATGATTTGGAGACATTATCAGAATATGAGAACATGGACTTGGAGAATTTCATGTTTGGAAAAGTTAATGAAGAAATTGAAGCAAGGAAACAGGCCAGTGAAAGAGTTCCTTTTCACCTTCACGGGCCTAAAGCACTTTCTGGATTGGTTGAAGGTATGATAATTATCTGTTATCTACTTGAGCTGGCATGCACACTTGAAGATTGAGCACATCTCATGAAATATTATGATGGTTTTTTCTTCTCTTTTAGTATCTGGCTATGGGTAGTTTAACCCAACAGATCTTTTTGTTACTTAACTTTTGTGCTGTTCCACAAAAATTCACTTAGCGCATGCAAACACTGTGGATCTAAAACTATGTCCAAATTTCTGAGTATTCCTCAGTTTATTAATGTGATGAAGATATTACCATCAGATTTTGAGAATGATGAATCAAAACTTGCAGACATAGAGGTTGTTGCAGATCCAAGTTCCAAACATGGTGACAAATGTGGAGAAACTAGTGCATATGTACATCCTCCAGGAAATGAATTGAGAGATGTTGATCCCTATGGGGAGATATTCCTGAGAACAAACTGGCAGGTACAAGGTTACTTAATGGAGCAAGCAGATGCAATTGAAAAGTAAGTGTCACAACCAACTGCTATTAATATACTGTTTCTTCACTGTTTAAATTGCAGTTTAGTTTGAAACTGATAAATTAATATCCTGTTTTTTTCTGGTTGCAGGCATGACAGTTCTTTCTCTTTAAATTCTTTTGAGCTTGTTTTAAGGCAGATTAAAAAATTGGCACCTGAGCTACATCGTGTAAGTTAGCATGTTTATTTATATTGGTGAGCCTATTATATGTATATTCATTTGTTTTGTAATCATTTTTTATGGATGCGCTTGATCCAGGTTCACTTCTTAAGATATTTGAACAGCCTGTATCATGATGATTATTTTGCTGCTTTGGATAATCTTCATCGCTACTTTGATTATAGGTAACAAAAAGATTCAGCTGTCTATATAACTCCCAAGTGCCAGTATTTAAATGTTCATTGGAACTTACATAATTTATCTGTTTTTAATTGAGGTCTCCACTTGGAAATTCCTGTGGCATCATGGTGTCTGCAAAAAGTTTAATTTGTTAATCAGTAGCCCCCCTTTTTTCTCCTCATGGTTTCACAATAGTTAAATATAGAGTCAAAATGCTCATATCCTCGTCTGGAGAACTTGTGGGTACAGGAATCTTTTTCTTTTTTTTTTCTTTCTTTTTTGTATCTTTCCCATTTAATCTATTGCCGCAACTTGCTCTATGTTCATGCTTGAAAATTTAAATTTCTTATTTTAGAGGGAAGTAACTTCTTGCAGCTAGCAATTTCATGGAGTCTCGCCAGAAAAACTCAGGATCTTCTATTGGTTTTTCAAATCCATAGTTTTGATTTTCTTTTAGAGTTAATATTTTGATGTGGGCTCCAGAGGGGTCCCCTCATAATTGGACCCCAAGTCAATTGTACCTGGACAGCCAAAATGCCATCTCAGTTTCGTTTGGATGATGATACATAGAGAGTTAATATTATGGATTTTTGATAGGTTTGGGGGCCTTACTAGGCTGATCTCCTGATTCATGTTATGCCTTGTGATAGATGGGAGAAGCAAAGTTTTCTATTAATTAGGGATATGTAGAACGTGATAGTACTTAAGTGTACACTCGGTTTCTCTAAGTGGGGTGAAGGTTTTGTTCTTACTGCATTTGGCGGGTTTTGGGAGGAGGAAGCATTGTTAAATTCTCTGTAGATGTTTTATGTTTGTATTTGTTTGGTGATAGCCACCGGAGTAATGTTGAGGATTTTCAAGGATCTCTATTTTAGCAAGGCAAGTTTTGTTGGATGGGGTCACTTTCTTCTCTTCCTTTTGGTGCAGTGAGTTGCGGGCCTTTCCAGGTGTTTTTTCCTAAACATGTTCTCATGAGCAGAGAATCAATTTGCTTTAATTTGAATGGAATTGAATGACTAATGGTAAACAAAATGTTGGAGTCAATACCTTCAATGTGTGATTTCTTGTTCTTTTTAGTAACAAAATAAAACCCAACATTTCATTAGATTTCTCTCATTCTTTTTTTTTTTTATCTTTTCCTCAGAGGTTATTCTTTAGGCTGGACTGATTGGTCATTACTGTTGCTTATGAAAACCAAAATATGTTGAAAAAAATTCAATTTTGTGTAGGCCAAGTGCCAGTTTTCAAACTTCATTTCACCTTGACAATCACCACTTGGAATAGATGGTATCTTTGAATTAGTTATATAATTGACACCATCTGTAATCTTTTTCCTATCTCAAATGAACTTATTTTATACTTTGGATAAGAAAGTGGCCTTATTTTACCAATGTTGTCACCAAAGTGCAGGGGCCGAGGGATTTGATTCAGCTCCATCTTCTTCTGGGTCCAATAGCTCTGGAAGATATGAGATTGGTCTGATATATTTGGGGATGATGCATTTACACTTTGGGCATCCTAAGCAAGCTTTGCAAGTAAGCATGAGAAAAATCTCTCTTAAGAAAAATTAGTAATTATTGTACTAGTTATTGCCTAATTCTTACTGACTGAAAACTTAACAAGTTGGATCTCTGCAAGCTCGCCAAAAGTTTTTGGTTCAGAACTTGATTTTGAGCTAAAGCTTCAATTATGCTAGCTTGCCAAATCTCAGGGAATTCTTGGGTGGTTAGGGATACTTGAGCTTGCTTCATTTGAGTCCAATTAGGGGCATGTGAAATGTTCTACTTGTCATGTTTGTGATTGTTTCCATTCAGTAATTGTTTTGCTTGTACTTTCAGGTTTTAACTGAAGCAGTTCGTTTTTCTCAACAGGTAATCTCCTTATTTAGTGTTTTTTCACACTTCTCAAATCATGATTTCTTATATTCATGCACATGTATGTACTTTTCTGAAAGCTATTTCTGCATTTTGAGGAATATTTTTTTTTGTTTGTGGTTCTTTGGACAGGCATCTAGTTGGGGTGATGCTTGAGCTTGAATTGAATGATTTATTTAAGCTACCAAAATTTAAAATGCTTACCTGAATTTTAAAATGCATTCCAACAAGGGTTGCCTATCATCCTCTGCACAAGTCTGCATAGAAAAATATAGAAACTTGAGAAGATATTAACCTGCTTCTGGGTCTGTGTATTTTCAAACCCTACTACCTTAGCCTTCTTAATATTCCTGGATCTCTAAGATAGGGCATAGTGAGTGTTTTGAGTATTTTACCAAACTGCTTTTTGAAAAAAAAACGTCAAGAAGAATTGGCTCCCTTCTATTTTCAAAACAAAGCCACAATCAGCCTTCAAAATCATGTATTTAAACAAGCACTGTGGACATAACAAATCATATCAAAATGGTTTTCCAACTCGATAGGCTCAATCTCAGTGCTGTCTCTTAGTCTCTTGGTTAAACATAACACATAAATTTAAGGAGATATGGAATGAATTTTTGTTGTTATAGTTCTTTTTGTTGCAACAAAATTTTAGAGGCTTTGCCAGACACTGTAGTGCTGTATATATTCTTAATTCTAATTATTGTTTATATGATGATGGCTGATTATTGTTGCAGCAAAGTAATGAGAGTTGTCTTGCATACACTTTAGCAGCTATATGCAATGTATTGTCTGAATTTGGTTGCTCAAGTTCAGCAGGAGTACTTGGAACTTCTTTCTCACCTATAACCAGCATGGACACTTCATTGTCTGTTGGGCAACAATTGTTTGTTCTCTTGAGGGAGTCTCTTAAGAGAGCAGAAAGTTTAAAGTTGAAACGATTGGTTGCTTCTAATCATCTTGCTCTGGCCAAATTTGATTTACTGGTGAGACTGGGAATCACTAGAGTTTCATCTTAGCAGCCTATTACTATTATTTTCTTTTCTTGAAGAGTACTGTGGTGTATTACGAATGTGTTTAGGCCAGTGTTCTTGTGACAGTTTATTGTTTGTTAAATAAGTAGTTTATTTTTCAATATGAAACAGTGGGTCAGTTCTAGAATCTTCTGTTTCTTTACCTGTGTCTTCCTACCTTTATCAGTGAGTTAAAAACCTGGTAGAAAGTAGGCTCACAAATTCTACACAAACTTTTATTACCAAACCTATGTTGTTTCCGGTAGTTGTTGCTATGTTGTGCAAATAAGAAATATTTCAGTGAACAAGGTGGCTGCTGTTCGCTTGCTTTTGTAGTGAGTAGACATGCAAACTAGCATAAAAAACACAGAAAAGAAGCACATGTGAAGTTCCTTTTACATATGAAGTTCCTTTTAAATACTGTTTTTGCAATACACTTGCTTGGGACTTATACTGGAGAGTGGGTCAGTCTAGTGCTGATGCATTTGGCTTGTTTTAGAGAAAGGTTGTTTCAATGTTGTGTTTAAACCTATGAGTTGCTAGTCTTATTGTGAATGGAATGCTTGCATTTTTTTTTGTGGTAATATTCTGCTCCCAAAACCAAGCAGTATAATGTCTTTGAGGATTGAATTTGTTCTGGTTTTGTGGAAACAATTCATGGGGAGGGCTATATCGTGGACACTGTTAGTTTGTTCCAAAAGTTTGAAGTCACAAATAATATGCAGAAAGAGTGATGAAGTTCTCGTTGGGCTATTAAGTATTAAATTACATGTTGGTAGAGTTAGTAGGCATAGAATTTGGCCAGAGATAAAGAAATGTCTCTGAGAATCCAATTTGTTCATGTTCTGTTGAAATATTACCACACAATGCTACCAAATGCTGGTTTGGTTCAAACTTTGAACTTAGACGTGTTCTGTTGAATATGTTCTGGTTTTGTTTATTGGCTAAATTGTATGAGACCCTTGAACTATTGGTCAAAGTACCATTAATCCCTGGACCAAAAATTCCATGCAAGTAGTCCCTGTAATTGTTTGATTCAATGTAGTCTGCCATTAGTGAAAATTAGGTTTTCGTTCAAATTAGTACTGGTTTTATCAAATTTTATTTCTATTTTATTAAAAGAAATATGAAAATATGTATTAGGATATTTTTTTAATGAGGTCATGTGACCTTCACATGCCAATTCCATTATAATTTGGATGGAAACCTAATTTTCACTAACACAGACTAAATTGAATCAAATGATTAGTTCAGGGACTGCCAGTGCAAACTTTTCACTCCATGGACTGATGTACTTTGACCAATAGTTCAGGGGGGTCTTGTACAATTAGCCTTGTTTATTTGATTCCATAGAATATTTTAGTTAAATGTTGATTCAGCAGTTGGAGACTTGTGTAAAAGTTCTTTGAGGCTTATACGGTCACAAGCTACTTATTTCAGTTATATTTTGATTTGCAGCATGTGCAAAGACCTCTGCTGTCATTTGGTCCCAAAGCTTCCATGAAGCTGAGAACATTTCCAATCAATGTTTGCAAGGTATTTGGTGCCTTTGGTGATTCTATTGACAGTTTTTCTAAATCTTGTAACATGCAGAATTAGTATTCTATAAAAACCCTTTCCCTTTCCTATTTCCTTGTTGCAGGAATTAAGATTATGTTCTCATTTGATTAGTGAATTTGGCTCTGAAAGCTCCACAATGACAACTGATGGTGTTTTTAGTACAACATGGCTCAACAATCTTCCAAAGTCAATGGATTCACCATTGTTGCCCCAAGAGAATGCACATCGAAACAATTGTGATGCACACCGATTCTTTACGCAACTCAGCTCAGTTCCCAAATCTGTTTTGCAATTATTAGGTTCTTCATACATAATGCGCTCCACTGCTTGGGAGATGTATGGCAGGTGAATTAATGAGGACCCTTCAATATTACTTGTCACCTTTATGTGTATGACTTTTACCATTTGGTAAAATTTTCCTGCTTATTTCCTTTGAAAAAAACTTTGAACATGTGATGCATTAACTTGTCTGCCTTTTCTTTCTAATTTATGGATCTGGATATGATACAGATGTTAAGGGTACTTTCTTTGTCTGTGCATAAGTGTTATGTGTATATGCATGTCTTCGTATGTGTGTGTATGTTGGATAGTTTGGGACTTCTTTGTTCCATTATCATAGCATTCACATTTTATTCAACCCATTTGTTACCTGACCTGCATAGTTCTTCTGACATCTTGAGCAGCATAGAGTAGTCCACTTTTGATTGGGTGGAGGTGAAGCTTCCAATGAAAAATCCTCAGTCTATTTTTCATATGATTGCCCTTTTGGTTGATGTTGACATTTTTAATTCTTCTCTCTTTTTCTATTTTTCAAGGGATTTGTTTTCTTAATTTATTTAGACTTTGAAGCTAGGACTCAGGAAGCGGAACTATATTCATGTTGTTTGTAACTTATTTTTTCTGCTTTTTAAGTTTTTCTTTCGATGCTCTGTTGCCTTGTAACTTAAAGAAGATTATAATTAGACATTAAAAGAATGTGACAGTAGAAACTGAGAGATGAAATTTACTAGTCTAGATTTCCATTCCTAGTCACAGTTGCATTATGCTCTTTTGAGCACTCCTTTCAAAGATTTAACAAAAGCTCTCTCTTAATAAGGGCAGCTTCACTGTGTTCTTGTTTAGTGCAATCTTACATGCTTGTATTACTTTTGTTGGTTTGTTTGAGAATTATTGGACTCTTAATTGGATGTATTATATTGTGAAAAGCATTTTTTTTTTCTCTTATTGCTTCTAAGTGTCTTTTTTGATTGCTCATGTTTCTTTTTCCTTTTTTAAAGTGCTCCTCTTGCTCGAATAAATTCACTGGTTTATGCCACTTGCTTTGCTGATGCTTCAAGGTAAACTTTAGCTGAAGTATCAGAAGATTTGTTCATGTGTTGGTATTATTCACTATTCACTATTCCTTTCTTATTCTTGTATTGTGTTGGTTGTTTTAAGTTCATCTGATGCAGCTTCAGTACATGCAAAGCTCATCCAGCATTTAGCAGTATTTCGAGGATACAAAGGTCAGATTGAATGCTTGAACATCTTCCTATTAGCTTCACAGTATGTTCTTAATGCATTTCTGAAACACCATGGGGTTCTTTTATAAACTTTTAGTTTAGAATGCATGAACCTGTCACTATTCAGAAGCAGTTGAAAGTTTTTGAAATTATCTTATATTTGGCAATTGAATCAAATTCCCAAATTTGTATTTTACCACTAGGCTGCTTTTTGCTTCTGGCTTGGGAGGAGGGGTTGTAAAGAGCTGGCAAGTTGCAGTCTCTTTGTAAAGATTCTCCCTCTGACAGCATAGCAAAATCTTCCTTCAAAAAGGAAATAATGAGTGTAAATAGGCATACTTCATTTTTGTTTGTATTGGTAAATTTGCATATACTTGTAGTTTTGAAAGAAAAAAAGGTTATACAGCGTAGAAAGTCCTTTTCTTCTCCAGAACTCAGCATTTTGTTACATGCTCTTTCACGTTCACATTCAAACTCATCTGTTAACTATTCAAAAACATGCATGCTTGTGCTCAAAATTGTATGTTTACCATTCTTCCTTGACCCATTGTTTTACTTATTCTGTTTTTCCTTCTCTCTACTACCAGAGGCCTTTGCTGCTCTTAAAGTAGCTGAAGAGAAGTTCTTGACTGTCTCAAAATCTGTAATTTTGCTACTAAAACTGCAGCTACTCCATGAGTGTGCTTTGCATCGGTGAGGCTACTGACTATAGTATCATACATCTCTTTGATGTATATTATGTTTTGAATTAGAACTTCCTCTTCAACTAAGGTAAAATTACTTTGGTATTCAGAGGAAATCTTAAGCTAGCACAACAAGTATGTGATGAACTTGGAGTTCTGGCATCATCTGTCAGTGGTGTGGACAAAGATCTGAAGACTGAAGCAAGCCTTCGCCATGCTCGCACATTGCTTGCAGCAAATCAATTCAGCCAGGTATACATATTTTGACATGTAAATGTCTTCTACTTGATTTACTTAAATTTTAATGAAATAACATTGAGGGTTAGTGCTTCATGTTGATGGAAATGAGTAGTAGTGTTCTTTACTGTGCATGGATTCTTTAGAAGCTAATTCCTGGAAGGAGCAGGATGGCATAATTTACTACATTTCATGAATTGCTAATTTACTGCAAATTCAATGTTGAACACACGCACACATGTATGTTTGTATGATTATTAGAGCTTAATAAGAATCACATGCAAACTCTGTGGGTGCTCAGCTTCCCAGAGAATTAGATTTGCATGCTTTATTGTAAAAGCCAACTGCTGGAGAGGGAGAGAGAGCATTTGGAGGGTAGGTCTAGGTAAAGTGACCACATAATGTCCCAGTTTTATTCAAAGTTTCTGAATCCACAAAGAAATAGGGTTCTTAATCCACAAGAACTGAGAAAGAAGAGGCAAATCTGCCACTCACATCCATACACTGCTTTCAAATACAACGCACAAGTGCACTTTTATAGGCACTCAAAAGCCTGGAAGAGTACCAACTAAAATAGGAAATATAATATTTTAAAATAACAACTCTGAATTATTGCAAATATCACTATAAGAAAACTTCCTAAATTACAAATATCTTGAAAGTTGATCTTCTTGTACCTCTGGTCAGTGGTGATGGTATTGGTTGTGGGGTGGCAATGGTAATAGTATTGGTGATGATAGGAATAAGTTATGGTGGCATTAATATTGATAGCTAACCAAATTTTATAAACTTTGCAAAGCGGAGACTCCTGCTTCAATACAGAAACCAATAGCTAAATGAGAACAGTATCTGATTAAACTTGTAACTGAACATGGAAATGCCTACTAATCACAGCACCAATTGAACAAAATTTAGAAGTCTCCTGGATATCTTTTTCATTTGTACCCTGTAGAGTGCTAGAGCCAAGAAAACTAAATCAATCCCAATAATCAGCCCACCACAGCCGTGTGTGTATGCTGGAGTCTATTATTTTCTGGGTTAAGTGTTGTATCAATGGATGGTCCTGTAAAATCTGAATCAAATGAAGTTTTATGGTGGTAGAGCTGGTAAAGAAAGTAGAAAATGAGGCTGTAAACTAAACAACAAGCACGAGGCAATAACCAAAAGATTATTCCCTTTTTGCAAGTCGTTACTGCATCTTCCCTTACTGGATGTCTCACTATTCATTCCCCAAACTGTTTAATTGTTTTTCCATGTTTTTAGGTTCAGTAATATTCCTTTCCTTTCTGATATGTCCGTCTTTTGCAGGCTGCCTCTGTTGCACATTCTCTCTTTTGTATGTGTTACAAATTCAATATGCAGGTTCAGAATGCCACTGTTCTTCTTTTGCTGGCTGAAATTCACAAGGTACAATGACAGATTTGATAAGTGTTGATAGATTCAGCTTCCTTTGAAGCGACCTATCTTGTTATTTCAAGATGTTGGAAAACTTTTCTACGATGCTATTGTTAAACTTGGTTTTCTATTCCTCTCCTAAATGAATAGGGGAAAAGGGGCAAAATACAGCCCATTAGCTTGCCCGAAGATGAAATGGAAATATTAGACAGAGGACTTGCACATGGTGATCTCTGATTACCCTGAAGGGCCATTGAATTTCTTGACACTAACTCGGTCAATCTTGCAGTGTTTTCTTTATTTCCCCTGACATCAATGCATTTGGATATATTTTATCATATGTATGCATTTCTGTATGTAGACTTTTGATGAGCGGGTAAACTCATTGTATCCGTTAAAGCACTATTATGTGGTTAGTCTGCATAATAAATCTGGATGGATGAATTTAGCCCTTATATGGGCTATCCGTCATGTGGTAGTGTAGTGAATTCTCTTTGGAATATTTATATGTCGAAGTGCAGAAATGATATAAAACTTCTTTTACATGTCATCAGAAATCAGGCAATGCTGTTTTAGGCCTTCCTTATGCATTAGCAAGCCTCTCATTTTGCCAGTCATTTAATTTGGATCTACTCAAGGCATCAGCCACTCTTACCTTGGCTGAGCTGTGGCTCTCATTAGGATCAAATCATGCAAAGAGGGCTCTGGCCCTTATACATGGGGCTTTACCCATGATTCTTGGTCATGGAGGGTTGGAGCTCCAAGCGAGGGCTCAGATCACAGAAGCAAAATGCTATTTATCTGATCCATGCTATTCAGGTTCCACTCTGTCATCTCTATTTCTTTTTCCCTAGGGGAAAGGGGGGCTCATTGGTGGGTTAAAAATATTGTTTTAAAAAAAAATCCTAAATAACTTTCTTTTTTGTTGAATTTTCTCAGTTTTTGAAGATTCTGAGGTTGTGTTAGATCTTTTGAGGCAAGCTTCTGATGAGCTTCAAGTGTTGGAGGTTTGTAGATGTCTGAATATGAGTAGTTGAATATCATGCATTCTGTTGTCAAATATAGGAGTTGAATATCTGAAAAAGATTGCATGTTTGTTTCTTCGGCAATCAAAGATTAGTTCTTTGGTTTCATATTATTTCAGTATTTGCGATATTACATATCACCTATTCTTCAACTTCTCAAAACACAGGATATTGTTGGAGCGTTTTTCTGCTCAGACTTCCTTTTCCTTTTCTACTTGTAAAATTTAACATTTTCACACATGTTTATTAACCTAAATTTTCCAGAACATAGCAAAAAACGCCGGCTCTTTCTTTAGGGTTCCATTATTATAATTGATGGTGTTGCTTTTGTTCGGCAGTATCATGAGTTGGCTGCGGAAGCTTTCTATTTGATGGCCCATGTATTTGACAAACTTGGGCAACTAGAGAGGAGAGAACAAGCTGCAGCTTCGTTCAAGGAACACGTGATGGCTCTAGAGAATCCTCAGGATGAGGATGATTCTTTACTGAACATGTTGTGAAGAAAATTACAGTTGTATTTCATGCAAGCTAGAATCCTGATTATTTTAACAACAGTAATTTTTACTTGCTATGTTCTCCACCATGTAACATTTCTCTGTCGAGAACTTGAGATGCGTATATGAGAATTAAGATGCGTACCTTGATTCATAATTTGTGTCCATCAAGAGGGTGTATTGTTCCTGAGCTTACATTATAGAAGCGTGCGAAGAGAATTTTTGAGTGCTATTATGTGCTAGATCAGTTACCAAATTTCACACTTCAAATCTTCATTATTATCAAATTGAAAACTCTCGACAGTTTATTACAGTACACAGCCAATGTTTTTATTTTCAGTGATCATACACACTGAAGTTGAATTCAGAAAGTAGTAGATAAAAAACATTATGGATAAAAATATTAAGTAACGTCAGGTGGCACAGGATGATTGCTGTCCTGATCCATGCTTCCTGATTACAGCTTAAGCTCCAAACAACCTGGATGTAGGGTGAAAATGGTATGAGTTCCTTCACTGCGGGATCCAAACAAATTTGCTATTCAGGTTTGTAGTCGTGCCTCTGCAATAACGACTGAGCTCTTCTTGTACTGCACGATTCAAAATCTGCAAGTTAGCTTGCATGTAATGTTAGAAAAGTGAAAAAAAAAATTGTATCAAAGAAATTGTCTAGAAAAGAATTGGTACTTTTGGAGGATCAACTTCCTTGCTTTGCTGGCTTCGAGACTGGCATTTGATCTTCTTCAGTTGGGATAAGCACATTCATTGCCTAGAAGTGTTACATGAGGGGCATGTGAAAATTTTCAGCAGTTCTGTTATTGTTGATTGTAAAGCTGTAAGTAGAAAGTAGAAAGTGCATACCAATCTCCTGAACTGAAGATTATAGAGCATCTGGATGTATCTCTGCTTGGCTAGTTTCTGCTCCTTGTTGAGCTGCCTCCAGAAAGTATACATATTACCCATGTTCAACAATTTCTTCGCATAGATCTTCCATGTATAGCTGCAAAACAAAGCGAATAATGATTCGGTTAGTAACCATAAGGGAAAGAACACAATTGAGGATGTTGTATGTTGCAAGTGTACTTACCATTCGTTTATCCGTTTCAACCCTTCTGCGGCAAACTTATTCCAGTATCCTGGATCCACCTTGCACTTCTCAAAGAAATCAGCAATAATGTTGCTCGACTCATCTCCGTTTCTGGGATCAATATGGAATCCTGAGATCCCGTCAATGATTATTTCAGCTGGACCTCCTTGGTTGGTTGCAAAGGTGGGCAACCCGCAGTTCATAGCCTCGATGACTGTGAGTCCAAATGCTTCATAGAGAGCTGGCTGCACGAAAGCTCCCTTTGTATCAGCAATACAACGGTACAGTTCTCCATTGCGATTTCTATCAGTCTGAGCTGCTATCCATCGGAACTGACCCTTGAGTTGGTACTTCTTTATCAATCCATGCATCTTTGTTATCTCAGCCATTTCTTCTCTGTCTTTAGATTTGTTTGGATCAAAGAATCCACCAACTATAACAAGATTAACTAAACCTCTGAGTCTCTTGTTCTTCCCATACCACTCGGTTAGTCCAGTAAGGTTCTTCACTGTATCCAGCCTTGCCATCGAGAAGATAATAGGCTTCTTCTTGTCCTCTAAATATCCACTGTTGTTCAAATAATTTCAGATAAGATGCTGGGTAGTTCTAGTGATTCTTAATGACGATCTGAAGTAAATGATCTCTGAGTACTTACATGTGTTCGTCATTGACCACTTTGCTATACAACAATTCTTCAATGGCAGGAAGAAACTGTGTGAATCGACTTTGTTTCTCCGTGTATGGGAAATAGACAGATTGATCAGCCCCAGGTGCAGCAATGTTAAACTTCGGATCAAAGACGTTGATGCCAGATACGACTCTGCAGAGCCCTGGCAGTGTGAATGAAGCATGGCTCTCATACTGCCCAGGTCTATCTTTGCTGCAAACAATATAACATGGTTTTTAATACATTTTTATGGTTTAATGGAGAATTATTCAGAGATGCGTGGATAATTTTCTTACCTTCCTGCAATCTCCTGATAAGTACTTGCTATGATGAAATCGGTTGCATTCATGGCAATTGTATCAGCCATAAATTGGCATGAGAAGTGATACTTAGGGTCTAATTCCTTCCACTTGACATCTGAATTTTCGTACTTCGTCTTCTCCAAAGCATGTGCAATAGTTGCCTGAGTTATCCCAAGTTTACTAGCCATGAGAGTTGCTGCTAAATTCCCATCAGTGTAGTTTCCGATGATGAGATCCGGCTTTCCTTGCATGAGGTCTAGGAGCTTGGTTGTAACATCCTGATATAAAAACAGACGAGTACATTCAATAATGACAGGAACCCCCAGAAGATGAATGAATTATCTGATAGTTCAGAACATGCCTGAGTAAACTTCTCGAGATAGGGATAGACATCGAAACGAGAAACCCACTGGCGGAGGACCTTATTTTCTATGCTGAATGGCACCCTAAGGATGTTTGAATGCTTGGTGCCATTAATCGACTCCAATTCCTGGTTGCACTTTGTTCCCCGAGCTTCAGGAATGAGTCGCGTGACCTGTTTAGGCAAGAACATGATTAGACAAACTCCTGAAACCCTGATTATTTAGTCATTCCTTGTGAGGTTAATGAACTTACCACAACAATTTGAGGTTTTATGTTAAGTCCTTGTTGCTCAATCCTAAGCAGCAATTCATCTTCCAAGGCTTTAACTTGGTCTAGAATGTAGACCACCTGTTTAGAGTTGTAGCGCAGGTTTGTGATCGAGAATAGCAAGTGTCAGTAGGCTTGTTTTTACTGCATCAGGGAATTGAAATTCATACCTGTCCACCAGTATCTGGCAAACCGAGGACATCTGCTTGACCAAAGTAACCGTGAGGAGAGAAAATTACAACATTGAATACAGTTGGCAGCCTGCTAAAAAATTTCTCCATGTTCAATGGATCCGGTGCTTGGAGAACTTCTGATAGACATGTCATCGTCTCCTTCACTCTCTCTGCAGTATTGCCCCATCCCTTCTCGAAGCCCCACACTTTGAAGCTGCGAAACAAAGAGCATCAATTTCCAGGGTCTGATAATATGAAATATCAGAGTCTGATGACAAAAATGTTCACCTTGTCTCAAAATTCTGATATTGGGTGTCCTTCGGAAGTCCTGAGAGGTAAACTTCAGCAACTATCAGTGCCATCCGAAGCTTTCTGACAGAGCTAAGGTTCTCATTTATCATTAGTTTCTGCAAATTCAGAGGCATCAGAAATCATATATACAAGGACTTGAAACTTTCTGTATAGAAAATGAAGTTGTCTCGTTCATACTTCTCCTTCATGATTCAGAGATAGCAAGTAATCCACCAGAGGCTGAGCGCTCTCCAGGCGGTCGCTTAGCTTTGAAGTTGCAAACTTAGAAACAAAACCAAGTCCATTTCCAATGGAAGAAGATAAGGTCAAGTGAGGCACAGAGAAATCAAATGCTCCGAAATCGACTTCCAATGCATTAGCATCCTTTGCCCTGCAAAGACAACAGGTTTTTGAGTAGAAAAACTCGGTCAAGTACTAAAGACTAAACAGAAGTGTATAGACTATAGCGTACCAGTTCTCATCATATATCATTTCCTTGAATTTCAAGTAGTCTGTAGCAGTGATGCCCTCAACCGAAAGATCAGCAGAGTTCACCTTCACAAATTCCCAGAATCCAGGGCTTGGTCTAATGGATAAAGCTACATAAGGTGGATTAACAACTGCTTCCTGCAAATCATAGGAGTAATTATATTACACTAATTTCAAAAGTTCCAAGGATAAAAAATGAAACCCATGTAAACTAAAAGGATGAAATTCCCTTTTACCAAAAAAGAAATGACCAGAATACAAACCTGAATAGAAAACCAAATGTCACCTAGTAAACCTTGCAGGACCCTGGTTCTTTCAACCTGATCATCTATAACATTCTCCATTTCATCAAGCAATTGCTGAAGCTTCATTGTTCTCCTTCCCTTTTCTATGTACTTGGAAAAACATCTCTTCATGTGGTACCTGCTTTGTTTCAGGGCTTCTGGCATGTTGTCAGCTATAGAGTCAGACCTCTTCAAGGTTGCCATTTGTAGCAGCACTGTCTTTTGGCCACAACACGAGTTTTGAAGGTAAGAAAATGGTTACAGAATGTTTTTGATCAACTCTTGTTGAGAATAACCAATTTATAGAGCGATGGTACGTGTCTGATCGGTGCATGAAAATGGGTTTGCTTTGGTTGTAATCAAGTGATTGGCTGATAGATTTTGTTCTCAGGGTAATAGATGCTTAAAGGCGGGTGCAAGAGGAGGAAAAGAAAAGGAAACGAATTTAAAGAGCTACGAAGAGATTCTTGGTTACTAAAAAAGGCTATCACTCAAAGCAATGCTCAGTATTCTTTCCTTTCCGTGCTCGCAAGGAAGAACTAGGGAAAGCATAGGTGAAGGCCCCAGCACAAATTCGCCAGATTCACCACAACTCTATGTTTTTCCTTTTAGATTAAATCTTCCACCATATCAAGAAAGAATGACAATTTACTTCTTTATTAACTTCAAATTTCTCAAATGCGTGATTATTATAATCAAACAAGACAAAAGACACAAAAACAACAAGAAACAAGGGACATATCTCTCTATTTTCTTGTGTTCTTATCAGAAATTCATTTTGAAATTAACTTAGAAACAAAATCACTTCTTTATCTATGACCTTCTAGCTAAATACATTTGTGTTTATTCATAGTATCTTGTCTTAACTATGCCACCTTTCGGTTTGGATCCATATTCAAGCTCGAGACCTACTAGCTAGGTAACTCTTAACTCATGCCAAAATTAGTGGTAGGATAAAAAAAATGGATACATTGGACCACAAGTCTTAATATTTGGCAATTCCATGCACATGAACATAGCTTTTTGCTTATGCTGGAAAGAAATAGGGTTTGGTATTTTTTGGATTTTGCTACAAAGCAAAAGCAAAACGATAACGGAGAGGAAAACAAAAGGTTTGGTTTTGCAAGCTTTTTTCTTTCTTTCTTTTTTTTTATTTTTTGATAAAGTAAAAAAAAAATATTTTGACATTTTCTAAAAAAGGGTGAATTGCAAGTATATGCATACAAAAAAAAAAAGGAAAACTAATTAATAATTTGAGTTGTTGGGGGACTAATTCGACCCAAACTCGCCTAAGATCCACACATTTTTTTTGGGTTTGGGCACGGTCCAGCCCAAACAGCCCGAAATCGAACTCTTTTCTGCTCACAAGTCAGTATACGTGGCAGAAGCCCACTTCCTCTAGGGTTTTAGAAACAGCGGCAAACCCTCCCTTCCTTCGCCTTTATAAACCCCTCTTCCCAAGCAATTCAATACTTCATTGGCTCGTTCTTCTCAACACTAAGCGTCTCTGTAGGTTTTCCAATTTCTTATCTTCTGATTTGCCTGCTCGGCTTTGAATATTTTCTTTCTTAGGTCAGCCAAGTTATTTTTCAATGCTTCATCTACTGAATTCCAGTGGTTTTTACAGCATAAACGTTGCGTATGAGCTGACGCTATATGTTATTTTCCGTTTCAGCAAAACCCATTTAGCAGTTCATTAAATTTTTACACTATGCCCTCTGTTTTATGCATATTTGGAGATGTTTTTATGATTTGTTTTTTTAAAAAAAAAATATCATGGCGGGGATGGAGGGGATGATTATTTCCCCAGATGATCGAAGGTGAACAAACTGAGCGATTTTTCTCTTTCGAGAGATCCAAGCCAGATTTCTGATCCATCTTCAACTTGGTTTTTTTTAATTTATTTATTTAAAAAAATTACTTTTGATAATGTTAAATGATAGAGTTTGGAGAAAAAATAATGGAATTGAAGAGATGGAGATGATGATTATTTCCCCAAATGATCGAAGCTGAATAAACTGAGCGATTTTTCTCTTTTGAGAACCAAGCCAGGATTCTGATCCATCTTCCTAATTTATTAGAAATTAAATAAATAAATAAAATCTCAACCGCTTTCTGTTTTTTAATTTTTGATACATTATTATTGGTGTTAATTAGGTTCCACAGCTGCTGAAATCTTGACGTAATAACAATTTTCCTGTTAGTTGCAGTGAATACTTGATATGATAAACATGCTCTGGATTGCAGTTTGATATTAAATCTTCCAACTGAATGAACATTAAAAGAAAGAAGAAATTCATAAAAGAATTAATTTTTTCTTATAATTTTGAATAATTCTAATGTTCATTAAAAAATATTTTAAAAAACATCTGTAAATTTACATGGAAAATACTTTTGATATTAGTATACCGAAATTGAATGTTCGAATTTGAATGTTCAACTAGAACTGGCTTAAACAATGATATAGTTATAAAAGTTAGAATTTGAATGTTCAACTAGAAACCTAAATTGACCTGATGTTGAATAAGTTGACATCTAGTAACTTGAATGAAAGTACAAGAATCATATTCTAGAGCCAACAATGGCAGAACCTGATAGCAGAAAAGATGAAGGTGGCTCATGCAAATGCTTCCCAGGTGAAAACTACTTTTGGCTAAAACAAGATGAATGAAGGAGCGAACGTTAACAAGTGCGTTAAATGATCTTTCTGGTATCCAGAATTACATACATTATTTAGCTCTCATGGCCAAGATATTTGACTTGAAAGAGAATTGATAGTTACAGTACAATAGGAAATACAATCAATCAGGGTTTTCTTATAGCTGATCCTCCATTGAACTGCTAGTTTCCACCTCTCTATGACCCTTTTTGTCTTGCCAGAAAACATGAGCTCAGAACCATTTTTCCCTTTCTGCAGATCACTGGCTTCTAAGAAAGCACGTGCCTCACCACCAGAAGAGCACAGCAGCTTCCCAAGCTCTGTAGGGTTGTCATAATTCTTGATTTTGTCGATGGTGGATAACAGCAAGCTGTCCTCTTCAATTACTGTCGGCAAATTACTCAAAACCATGGCGCAGTTCTTTGATATCCATTTCAAGACAGAGATCTCATTGTATACCGAAAGTTGAGAGCCAGAGTAAACCAGGTGACTGATGGATCTCCTCTGATTTGGCAGGGTTGCCCATAAACGCAAAGCAGACAATAAGGCAAAAGATGGCTTCCCATCTTGATGGATGTACATCGATACCTTGGGCCATGAGATGATGGAATACATGCTAGGTTCCAAGGTAATAAAAACTTTGTCATTTGGATTTCCATTAAGGAGAAACCCATAGTGTTCAAGAAGCTCCAAATTTGTGTATGTTCCATAGCCTAGGAGAACCTGCAGAACAAAAGGCACAGTAAAGAAGAAAATAATAGCAGCCAACAGCTCTGCATCTATGAAACTACACAACAACAAAAGCTGTAAAACAATATTGGGACAGGCACGATACAATTCTAGACAAAGGCATGAAACAAGATATAACAAATCATTGGCAATTTAACAAATTTTATACATGTAATCTAATTCACAAGGAGCTCATAATACCTGAGTTCCCTTCTTGTAATTTTTCCTGGCATAAAAGCAATATGCAGCCATGTTTTCATCGAAGCCACCATCTGTCAAACGATCCAAACTTATATCTGGTTGATCTCCAATAAAGTCATCTGTGGTTTCCCCATTCAACAAAGAAGTATCTTCCAAAGAAGAGGCATTCATCAAAGGCACCACATTTTCAAGGTCATTTGACTCCTCTCCAGGAGCAGCATAATTAAACAAGTCTCCAACTGGACATAAACACCCAGCTTCATCCCATGGTATGTGCAATGCCCGTGATGATATCTAGAAATGGGATCGAGTTGAAAGGCTTCAATTCCAAAAACATTAAGGCATGGGTAGAAACAACCAAGCACAAGACAGAATATACACAAGCTAAATGAATCCACATGAAATCCTTGTGGGATAACTTACAAGCCTGCAATCATACACAGTACAAGTGATCACTCACAAGAAACAAATGTGCTGTATTTAAAGAAAGACTGAATATCTAAAGTATCGCTTCTGGCCAATGCAAATGTCATTCTATTCTGTCACCTTCACGGACCATTTACTCACACACAGGAGCTGGAATCTGCCAGTAAGTCTAATTTTTCTAACCATGTACACTGATGAAAAAACAGCATTGATGTATGAAAACACAATGATTCACATAGTTTCAATTACTTTCAATGTAAGAGGTAAAAGTATCTCACAGTTGCTGAAGCCCAAATCCAAGCCCTGAATGTGAGAAGTTGTGGTTTAAGCTTAAGTGCATCCATCAGTGAATTAGCTTCTTTCCACTCTGATTTCGCCTTCGACACAGCCTTTTCTGCAGTCCAGATAGCATCATCCACCTAACAATAACTCCAGATATCTCAGATATCATTCCTATCTCAAAAACCAGAACTCATTGATATCAAACCTAACCAACAATCAAATAGAAGAAAATCAGATACTGAACTTGCAAAGCTTGCATTTCAAACTCACTGAAACTTGCTAGCACATCATAACTGCGCGGCAAATGCATCAAGTAAGGGTACCAACATGAACTCTTCCCTTTACCCATTTCGTATAACAAACACACAGCCAATATCTGCATTGCATTCTTTCCAAGTCAGAACCTCAGCAACCTCAAATTCATATAAAACCATCAAATTCTACACTAATCAAAAGAATCACTCCAACAATTTGTCCTCTCAGTATGACACAAATCAATACAGTGAAGTCAAGAGCTCAAAAACAATCAAAACGGAATTAAAGAAATGAACTTTTTAACAATCAAAAGCCAAAGTTCCTATCTTTTATCTCTACAAACAAAATATTAACCAAAATACTCACAAATAAAGGAAAGAATAATAAAAGAAAAATTCAAAAAACCATACCTGGGTTGGGGAGAGAGAACAGTAGGTATTATTACTGAAAAAAGAACAAAGTTTCTCATCTTTCAATAAACTATCTCTTGTGATCAAAACAGATTTTGGAACTCTAAGAACCAACTCTCCTTTCTTTATATCCCTAACGGCAGCTAAACCTCTCCTGCACCCAAAACCCAATTCCAAAAATTATAAACAGAAACAGATAACAGAATAAACAGTGCATGTCAGACTTGTGAAGTGTGCGTGTGTGTGCGCGCTTACCCTCCCGCATCAGGGAAATGAGAGACAGTGAGGGAATGGCCTAAACAAGAATTGGGGATTTGAGGGTGAAGAGAAAGGTTCGTGGTGCAATCTGAGATTCCAAGGTTTGCTGCCCATTTTAGAAATCTTTCAAAACCTTCGTCTTGCCCTGCATCTTCCATCTCTTTCTTTGCTTGTCTGCTGTTTCTCTGCAAGAAAGTGAAGGATGCCCATACACGAGAATTTAGAATAGAGTAAATCATTGTTTAGTCCTTGTTCTTTAAGATATTTATAACTTAGTCCTTCTACATAAATTAGCCTTCTTGAAATTCGTTTAGCCTCCTTCATTTTCTTTTCCTACTAATTCTTTCCATAAAAAAAATATTGTAGCTTAATTTCATTGTTTTTCTTTGTGAGAATGTCGATACCCTTACATATCATTTGATGATTCTTTGACGAAAAATGAGAGTTTAGAGAAAAATAAAATAGCTGACTTTAAGAGTACAAAAGTCAAAGGACTAATTTATAGGTTTAAAGCTATAAAGGACGGATCTGTAATTTTGTTAAACATACGGGAAACTATCGAATAATTTTCTCAGGAGAAGAAAACTGCGTAAGCCCAAGCAGATTCGTGGGCTTTGAATAATTTTGTTAAACCTATGGGAAACTACCAAATAATTTTCTCACACGAAAATTGCAAAAGGTAAAGCAAGGTGCTCTCAGTAATTTTGTTAAAATAATATTATTTTAATTTTTTTAAAAAATTAAATTATATGATTTTAAATTGATTTAGTTTATCCGTAACTCCAATATTAAATCCAGTTATGAATAATGTTGGACTTATATTGGAAATTTTTATAAAATGCTTAAAATTTAACTATTTAAGAAAAGAAGAGAAAAACTCGAGTGAAATTTCATGTTTTGCAGATGACTTATTTGAGACTTTCAATGTATTTCATAGGGGATAATTTATATATAAACCCCATTTCTTTTTTTCACTATAATTTATATAATTACACCTTTTTTCTGGGATTATATATATATAGGATATATTTCCTTATATGCAATTTCAAAAAACAAAATCATTCTCATATCTTTGTATATTCATATTTTCTCCTTCATTACCTTAAAATTTAAAAAAAAATAAAAGGATTGAATATTAAGAAAACCAAGAAAGTAGAATATTTTGAAGAAAAAAGTTTATACACATTAAACCTAGGAACATCTAGGAAAAAAATATGAAATAAGCCTTAAAAAATTTAACATAGGAAGTTAGTGAGAATTTTAAAAATTCCATGTGTGTTCCAAAACTTATTCATTTCATAGGCATATTTCTACTACTAGCTAGGCTTTATGGACAAGTTTTTTTTTTCATGTTTTAGAGTTTACAAGTTTGTTCAATTTTTTTATTATGTTTTCTATGTAGTTTTCTGGCATTTTCAAGGTTTTTTTAGACCTTTTGAAATAAATTTCATATTAAATTAATTCTTTAAATGATTCAAGGGTTATTTTCATCCAAAAAAATTAAAAAATATATATATGAAATAGAATAGGTATGCAAGGGCATGTGATTTCTCTATTGTTTTGTCTATTGTTTGTCTATTGTTTTCATTCGACTGAAAGAGAGTTAGCAATGACAACCCAATGTCTCATCATAATTTCTCTAAAAAATTGCTGGTGAGCCTCTTATATTGTTAGGCATGTAACTTGTTCTTAGTAATTAAGTTGTATAAATATTTTGGAAGTGTAGTAGCTATTATTGTTTAAAATAATTTTATTTACAAATATATTAAAATAGAATTTTTTTATTTAAAAAAATTATTTTTAATATTAATATATTAAAATGATTTGAAAATATAAAAAAAAAATTTAAAAAAAAAAAATTTAAAATTTGAGAGAACACAATGCTAAGACCACCTGTAATTTTAAACAAAAATAAAATTTTAAAATTTGAGAGAACACAATGCTAATACCACCTGTGAAAAAATCATTCAGAAATACATATTCACTCTTTTTTTTAATTTAAACCTATTCTTTTTCTGAGTATTATTATTTTAGTGTGCTAAATTAAGTATCTAAGGGTTCTTAAATTTATAAAGAATCTTGGTTTTGCATAATAATCGATCAGAATGCGAGCGGTCATCAAAAATTAAAGACCCATTTCAAGTTTAAGCAACTTCATCACCAATAATTAATTACGATTTAGTTTTGTTTATAATGGAGAGCATATAATTATTTTTTAAAGTATTTTTTTAAATATATTAAAATATTATTTTTATTTTATTTTTTAATAGTAATATATTAAAACAATTAAAAAACACTAAATAAATTAATTTTAAATTAAAAAATTAAATTCTTTGAAAATCAAGTTTCTTTCATAATATAAATTAATTATAACTAAAAATATCAGTATTTTACTATAGCAGGAGTTAATATGGATTATGAATATTTTGATTGTAGATTGCATTATTTGACATTATAGCAATAATTAGTTTAAATTATAAGTGATTTCATTATAAATTTCACTGTTTAGTGGGGTCTAGTGAGGCTATAAACTTACTCCCATGGGTTAACTCTAGTTTTGACGAGGTTGAAACCCTTGGGATGCAGACACCTGGAACTGAGACTGGCAAGCCTTAGGCAGCCGTGTGCCAAATGAAAGTGCAACCCTAGGCTGTAAACACATGACATTGGAGCTGGTAAGCCCTGGCCACCCACGAGCCAAGTGGGACTACAAGCTCCACGTTGCAGACACATGGTGATGGGAGTGGCCCGCGTGAGGCTGCAACCCAGGCAAGCGAGTTTGCAAGCTCGTGCCCTAAGGTCTGCAGACCCAAACAATAGCTGCAGACCCAAACATCTATAGAACCCTGTGCTTCGGTGTGCTAAATCACACCCAAGGGCTGCATACCCAAACAATAGCTGCAGACCCATTTCCGGTATGCAAAAACTCGACTTGGGGCTATAGACTTGCTCACTCGGGTCTGTAGAACCCTGCACCTGGGGTGTGCAGAACTGCGAGCGAGGTGCAAACCCTTTCGTCTGGGTTTTCTCTGCCGCGTTTAGGGTCTGCAGACCCCTCAGAGAAAAATAACAAATTTGAAAAAAACCATATATATATATATATATAACAATTATTATTATTATCATCATCATCATCATCATTATTAATAATAATAAATTTTATAAAAAGATTATTCCTGTAAAAAGTTGGACTAGACAAATTTAATATTATTATTACTTTACTAAATATTATTATTTGTGATATAATTATTATGATTTTTTTATAATTAATATTATTCATATAATAATTAATACATTCATAGAAAATATTATTAATATTAAAAAAATAAATTTGATTTGAAGAGTAAAATTAAGAATTATTATTGCTATTGTTGTTATTATTATTATCATTACTACATTTCAAAAAATAATTATTACTATCATAAAAAAAAATAAAAAAATTTAGAAGAATGAAAAATATAAGAACTTCGGTAGAGAATTTAAATATTATTATTAATATTATTAAAATTAAAATAATTATTATTGCTATAGAAAAAAAACATAGGTTTGATATTAAGAGTAAAATTAATTATTATTATTATTATTATTATTATTTATTTTTTTCTTCACTTCATATTAATAATTTTCCTTATTTCATATTAAGATGTTTTTGTATTATTTTGATGTGATCATATAAATTAAGATGTTTTTGTATTATTTTGATGTTATTATATAAAAAAATAAATTTTAAAAAATAAAAATATTATCTCAATATATTTTCAATTTTATTATTTACTATTTCAAAAAAAATTCTTTTTTCTTATTGATTTTTTTTGGAAACTATATAAAAAAAATTAATGTGACTTTTTTTATATTATACCAAAATTGGGTAATGATAATTTTTTTTTTTCATTTCAGGTAAAGTTGAATTTTCTTATTAAAAATGTTTGGTTTTGGTTTTCAAAAATGCTTTGAATTTTTTTTGAATTTTTTGAATTGTTTCCTTTATTACCAATTAACATTTTTTATTTTTTTAATATTTTTTAAATTTTATTTTTAAATATATAGAAATTGGATCATACTCAAAAAAATATATTAAACTAGGTCTGACCCCAAAAATGATTCAAAATAACTTTGAGTCCAACCACCGCTAAACCCATCAACCTTGACTCCTACTGTAAGCATGACCCATCAGCTTGAGTCCTGTTCCTAGCAGGACCATTAAATCATCAATACTTTTTTTTTTGGGTCAGGTATCCTTTTCGAGACCCAAGAAACTTTAGGCAGGAAAGGTGGTCACACCTAAGAAAGCTTGGTTGTGGCTAAAGCGCACATCAAATCGCTTGGATCTGGAGCCCCGCCTGACCCAATATTATTAGTTCTTCGTCAGGATCCAATCTCTTAGGTCCTGTGTAAAAATCTAATTCCCTTGAACTATGTCAGAACCCAAGGTTCTTAGGTCTTGAATTTCTAAATATAATTATTTGTATTATAAATATTATTATTTTTATTATAAGTAAAAGTATTAATATCAAAAATATTATTATTTTTGTTATAAATATTATTACTTTTATTATAATTAAAAGTATTAATATTAAAAATAGTATTATTTGTGTTATAAATATTACTATTATTATTATTAAAATAATTTCAATATTGAAAAACAACCATAAATTTCATTTAAAGTGTAAAAATCATTATCGTCATCAATAAATTCTAAAAAAACTATTATTAGTATCAAAGAAAAACTATAATTTTTTTGAAAAATTAAAAATATAAAATTTTTGACAAACAAGTTAAATATTATTGTTAGTTTTTGCATTGTAACTAGACTCAACACTATTGTAAATATAATATTTTTAAATTTTAAATTTTTATGATGTTTTTTTTATTAAAATAATAGATAAGGCCACATTATGTTTTTTCATTTCACGTTATTTTAAATTTCAATTAAAATGAAATTTGGTTTTAATAAATAAAAACCGATACGAGAATAACTTAAACACTAAGAATAAAACCAAGTGAAATGAACTTAATCAAGATTAGGCAAATATTTGATCTAAATATTTAGGTTAACGAAATCATGATTAGCTAGGCAAGCTCATGTAATAATCTCTTTTATTTTTTTTCATAGAGTTTTAGGCAAGTCATCTAGCATAATTACTTGGTTTTCCATATTCATTAAAAAAAATTATTCCTTAAATTAAAATTCGAGATGATAACATAAGAGACAAATATACCTTGCTTTCTAACCAAAAAGGTTGTAGTCAGTACCGGGTTAGTAGCAGGAAAAAAAAAACTAAACAAAACAAGATCGTTTCTACTATTTCTGTAGGAGTCCTTGGACGAGTGGAGAGTTTGCTTAGTGGTCGTTGTTAGTTTTCCAAATTCATGTGAAGTCGTTACTTATAAAAACACTTCTTGGCTCATCAATTCATTGGAGAAAGCTCTTGTTGCTAAGTGAGTGGTGCAAAAGGTTGGCTTTTTATCATCAGTTTATCATAGCACATGCAATCTTTATCATCTTCTTATTATATAGTGTCTGACTATGAATTGTTTTTAAAAAAATTTCAATTACATGTAGCCTAAACAAAGCTTCTCTTTAATTCTGTTTCGATATATTTAAGAGCTGGTGTCTGATGGGTTCCTTTTGAAAAAAGTTGTTTGCTTTTTTACGTGTGGGAAGAAGGTAGCTGCTGTTTATGATCCATGCTTCAAAAGTTGACGTGGGTTTATCTTGAAAAGAAGAAAACTTTGGTGTTTTAAGTGAATTTGGGATTGTTTAGGAGGATTCCAAGATAGTTTGGTTGGAAAAAGATCAGTTTTTTGAAATGGATGTAGCATTGTTTTGGGTTGTAGTGCCATACCAGGCACAATGGTTTCCACTGGTTTTGGATTGCTGGATTTATCAGGGTTTTGGATACAACAAATTTTGGTAATTCTAGAGATCGGAGCTTGTTTTCTAAGGTTGGAGGAAAAAAGGGCAAGGAACAGAAATGGAAGTCATGTTCTATCAATACAGATCTGAGGTATTTAGGTGGTTATAGTAATGGAAGCAAATTGCCTGTAACATCAAGCATTGTAGCAAGCCATGCTGGAGAAACGGCTGTTTTGTCATCCGATGAGATGGTTTATAATGCGGTGATGAAGCAGGCAGCTTTTGTTAAGAAAGAACTGAAGTCTAGAGGTGATCGTGATGTGAATCCAGATGTTGTTCTTCCAGGGACTTCGAGCTTGTTGAGTGAAGCTTATGATCGGTGTGGAGAAGTTTGTGCTGAGTATGCCAAGACATTTTACTTGGGTTAGCTTCCTGTTGTTCAGTTAATGGAATTTTAATTTCTTGGCTCTTTCGGGGTTTTGAATCCAGAATATGCTGTACTTGTTGATGATTTTATAATTTGCCTTTTGCTTTCTCAGGAACTTTGCTCATGACCCTGAAAAGGCGAAGGGCTATTTGGGCAATATATGGTGAGTGAGATATGATTCTCTATCAGAATTGATCATTCTCTCTTTTCCCTTTGGAATATTAAGAGAAGTTTGAAGTTGGAGGAGGGTGATTCCAATCCTATATAGCATACATGTGTTCTTATGTGATTTGATTATCACACAATGAACTAGCAAACAAGCCTAAAGTAGGAAGAAATCTATTTTTTGAAGTTTGTGAAATCCTGGTGCTAATCGTGGAGCTAATTATGTGTTATGAGAACCATAAGAACTGATCTTTTCCTGTCTAGGATATATGTGAAGCCTTGAGAGCTCTTTCCATAGAGTTTATTTCAAATTTTAATTAATTTGATAATCAGAATTTTGTGGACAATATTTCTCAAAGAGGCGCGTATGCTGTGAACTGGTTTCACCATCGAACACCTGATGCATACCCTTGATGTTTTTCTTCTAATTCATGATTGAAATCAATTTTGATCAGCTCTGTGCAGTTTATGATATCGGAAGTTAATTGTCTATCGATGTACGATGACTCTCAAGACAGAAAGGACTATTGAGTAGCTGTAGATAATTCTGAGATCATTTTCCAGCATGAATTTAGAGTGCTATTTCTGTGTTTATTGGGTATCTGCAGTCATGTTTTTCTGACTTCGTTCTAGCAGCTATTGGAAACATTTTATTTATTTGTTTGCAGTCATGGCCTAAAACTGAAATGTTAATTCATTTCTCGCTTGACATGAAGCCAATCACAATCTGATGCTCTTTCCTATGACACAGCCATTCAAAGATATGATTGAAGGAATGAGGATGGATCTGACGAAATCAAGATACAAAAACTTCGATGAGCTCTATCTTTACTGTTATTATGTTGCAGGGACTGTTGGACTATTGAGTGTTCCGGTAATGGGTATTGCACCTGAATCTCAGGCACCAACCGAGAGTGTTTATAATGCTGCCTTGGCACTGGGGATAGCTAATCAGCTCACCAACATACTCAGGGATGTCGGAGAAGAGTAAGTGCAGAGTGTTGTACGCCGCAAACTTAAAAAATACTTGGCACTCACTGTTTGCTGGCTGCTCCATCGAGTAGTCTCCGGTGAACTGATTCTCATCATATAATTTTTTGTTCTACCTATTTTTCTTTGTTTATATTAGTCATCCTTTTGTACATGCAGTTCTTTTCATTACCCTTTCCTTTCCTGTTGCTTTGTTTGCAGCGCTAGAAGAGGAAGGGTTTATCTACCACAAGATGAGCTGACACAGGCAGGGCTTTCCGATGATGACATATTTGCTGCAAAGGTGACAGAAAAATGGAGAAACTTTATGAAGAATCAAATTAAGAGAGCAAAGATGTTCTTTGACGAGGCAGAGAAAGGATTGACAGAACTGAGTGCTGCAAGTCGATGGCCGGTAAACAATCAATAACATCTCTCCATATTTCAAGACAAAAACGATTTGTCTAGGCCTTGAGTGGACAATGGAAATCATGAAACTAATTGAAGATCGAAAATCGTCAAATGTTTGGCTTTGAACACACGCACCACCCCAATTAACACAAACCAGCCATTTCCTTGTCTTACATAGGCAATCACACACAAGGGAAGCCTAGCCGGGGAAGGTCCTGGCAATTGTTCTCAGTTATGACTTTGCCCTGTTTTTTTCTTTTTGATATTGCTGTCGCTGTGAATAGATCCAAAGCTTCTTCTTATAAACTCTCGTGAGCAACGAGATATCAGAAATTCATCTTTTAAGGAATCCCACGAAGTAACAGTGCGATCATGGCAAACGAATGAAAGGATCAGCATTTCAGACTGAGAAGTTTAGAGTCATAACTAGGTTGTTCTTTTGATAGTTGATAGTATCTTTTTTGCTTACATTTCCATATGAACACACAAAGTTTTTGGATGTTGCAGAGTTCGGCATCCTTGCTGATGTATCGCCAGATACTAGATGAGATAGAGGCTAACGAGTACAACAACTTCACAAAGAGGGCATATGTGAGCAAGACCAAGAAGATAGTTTCTTCGCCTTTTGCTTATGCAAAATCTCTCATAATTCCATCTCCGAGAGTGCCATCTCCTTCAACAAAAACATGAACTGAAACTCAAAACTGGTGTCCCCCCTGCAACGGTTTCTACATAAGCAGATAAACACACATGTACCAGTACGTAAAATAAATCAATTTACAAACTTGTTGGTAAAATATGAATTTCAAGATGTAAATTGAGGGAATCAATCCTCTAGTTTTCAAATAATTTATCACTTACTCTCTAGTGCTTGTATTGTAATTGGAATATTATTTCTTAAATTTATTCGATCTTTTATTCTCTGAGAATAAAAAACAAACCAGAATTATTAACATAACTTTCTCAAAACAAATGTAAAAAGGAACAAAGGATATGATAGAAGGAAAATAAAAGAATAAGGTTTTAATTAAGGAGCCAAGAGTTTTCTGAATGTTGAAAACTTTTTAATATAGACATTTCTAACATTTAATCTAACGTTTTTTTTATTTATACCCTAATAAAAATTCTATACCTAGTGTGAAAAAAATGGTTTTTTTTCCTAAATCATAATATGTAAATTAGCATACAACAAGTATTCATTCAAAATTAGAATGAAATTTCATAGAGTCGTGAAGACTTCAAAATTGGATTGGTCTTTTCACGTTTCGAGTCTTGAGCTAAAATGTGCGGGCTTGATTGTAGGTTTTCGTTTAGGATCAGTATTTTCTGCAACAAGAGTCCCCAGTCAGAATATATAGTGAGTGTTCTTGTTAGAACTCAAACGCTTGTGTTCTGTAAGAAGTTCTTATTTGAATGACTTGAGTTACCTTGAAGTTGATTTAATGTTTATTTAGTGACAATAATATTTATAAATCTTGATTATATTAACTTACCTTATGCTTATGGCGTGTGGAAAGTGATGGTATAAATATATTGTCGTGTGTGGAGTTATAGATACCTAGTGTTGAGTGAAGCAATAATAAAGAAAGATCTCATAATGAATAAAGAAACTCGAATACCAATAATGGAGAAGTTGATATTTATTATTGGTTCGTGGTGGTTGTTGTATTATTATATTATTGACGGAGAGATTGTTGTTTTTTACTTGCATAGAGAATTCATGTGTGTTAGAGGTGTGAGGTGAGCATGCTTGAAACTCAGAAAAATACCTTAAGATTTGTACTCAGAGCAGGTACTGGACAATTCAAGGTGAGCTTCAGGTGAGTTGGAGTGTACGAGGGAGAGAATGCTGGGGCCTGGCACGAACAACAAGGATGCTAGCCATTTCAAGCCTTGTCTGAACGGCTAAAAAAATCGCCATCATTAAGGTTTAAATGCCATAGAGAGTTGCAAGGAGAAAAAAAAACCATGTGGTGTGGCATTTTGAATGTATGATATTTTTTTTGTTTTGTCTCTAGAGAGAAGGTGGCGTTTGCTTTTATTTTCCTGTAAAGCTTACAAAATCTGAATAAATGTGAAACCACCCTAATTTGTCAACAATGTTTTATCAACAATGTTAGGCATTAAATTTGTCAACAATGTTAGACACAAATTCGGTGCCACCTACCTTACTCTTGTCTTTTGCATGGATGTTTGCCTATAAATAGGCAATGCATCCAAGCATTATAGACACACCACAAGAGAGAAAGAAGAGAGGGTGAGAAGAGAGTAATCCCACAAAATTGTAAGGTATTTGTGAGATAGTAAGTGAGGTGTTTTTCTCCTAATAATAGAGAGATTTTTGTTGTTCTCCTATTATTGAGAGAAGCTGTATTCCCACATTATTTAGGAAAATCCTTCTATACTTGCCCGTGGACGTAGCCAAATTGGGTGAACCACGTAAATTCTTGTGTGTTGTTTATCATTTTATCTTGTCCCTTACCTTTTGTCTTGTCGGGTTTGCATGCCAGCATCCTAACAATAAAAACGTTTGCTTTTATTTTCTTGTAAAGCTTACAAAATCTGAATAAAAACCAAGACAAAGTCATTAAATGAAAGAAGAAAAGAAGAAGAAAATATTACTGCCAAATTGTTTCTCATTCTTTCGATCACTATATATATTGAAAGCCCATTTGTTTAGTTTAGGGACTGTTTTGTACTTTGACATCTATGTCAAGGATTAAGAGTAAACATGCATGTATCGCATGTTTCAATCTACGTAGAGAACCTGTATCCTAATCGGATGAGGATGCGAAGGTTGTCAAGTATCCAATTTAAGCAGGATTAAATTTCCTTAACATGGAGGATATTGAAAACAGAGTAAATCCAAGTTGGCCTTAGCTAGCTGCCATCCGAATCAGGGCAGGACACATCCTTGGTCGGTTTAGGAGAGTATATGAATGCGTGTGCATGTATCAGGTTAGTCGTTCGTCTTCAACAAGGCTTTGATAAAACCATAGTCATAGTGTGCGAGAAAGGAAAATAGAAGCATAGTTTTCTGTGTGGAAATAAAGTTGTGCTACTGTTTCTTCTGTATCTTTTTTATTTCCTAGATATGGATACTGATAATGGGTCTAAAGATATTGCCCGTGAGGGGCTCTCTGCTGCTAATAAGGAGGAGGAGACAAGATCAGCGTCCTACCTGAAGGATTTCTTCGACTCCAGAGGCTCCTTCACTTCCCAATTCAGGCCTTCTCTTTTGACTCTGAATACCTATTATAAAGAGAAGGAGATCAGTCATAGCTCGAGTAAAAGCAAGTTTCTAGATATCGATGTTTTCTGCTAGATCTTATAGTTGCATGAAGTCCACTAGATAGCACGTCAATTTGTGTGTTTATCCTTCTGGCTGGACTCCTGCATCCTCCTGGTTGTAATTTAGCTTCTTCGATTGTTAATTTCTTTGTTGGATAGTTTATGTTCATAATCCAACGATCTTGCAAATTTATATGGTACTGCTTGGAGATTTTCCCCCGTCTATTTTCCATGATAAACTTTTGTTTGAATGATACTGTAGATTAGAGCTTAAAGAATTGACTTGGAAATTAATGGAGTTAACTAGAATGGCTCTTACAAGTGCCTCGTTTCTGGAGCCCCAACAATCCCTTTTTTCTCCCAACTAGGACAAAATCACTCTTATATTCGAATGTTGATCTAACTAGCTCGTGCATCAAGCAAAGTCTTCTTATCTTGAAAGTTTGCTGTGTATTCTGTCTTTTATGTTTTCTTATCATGAAAGTTTTTCTTATCATGAAAGTTATCTGTGTTATTTGCATATATAGGATGATGCTGTCCTCCCTGGCTCTGGATTCATATCCATGGCTTCTCAATTAATGGAGTCTCGCTTTTTCTGTGGCGCTATCAATTCTGTTTCGTTGCACAGATATTTGATGACTAAATTCACATTGCTTATATTTCTGCCATGTATATGATGACTTCGGATGCATTGAAGCTGCTGAATGCTGGTGCCATTGTTGCCTGTCATTAACATGCATGTCTTGCATGCGTTTTTGCTACATATGTTCTGCCTATCATTTCTGTACAAACAAAGCCGGCGTTTTCGATCCCAAGAGTAGCAGATGAACAGGGTGAAAGACGAAAAACGTTAACAATTATTTTATTATTTCAAGTGTTCTGTTTTTTTGGCGCATGGGGCATTAATTTCTTTTAAAAGAAAAGGAAAAAAAACTAAGATCCATGGTGAATTAACTAAGACCCCATGGACACAGATTACCATTCATCAATCATAGTAGTGTAGTTACTATTTTTTATCCTTTCAATAAAAAATATTGAGAGTAAAATGTTTTTTGTTATTATGGTACTTTTGTTATTATAAGATTTATAAGAAAAAATCTAAAAATTATATATATTATTCTTAAAAGAAAAAAAATTAAACATACATCAAGGTCTTTTTTATCTTTTTATATTAATTTTTTTTTTGTAATAAACAAGTTGATAAAGAATGATTGGGTCTATTGAATAATATAAATATTACTAAAAGAAAAGTAGTTCATATGTTCAACGCATGCGATAGTGATCAAGTGACATGTACTGTATCATCCTATACCCAAATGTTACTTTTCAAGGTGGCTTTGAAAGTATATCATTATTCTCTTTACACCACTAGATTTATCAGTTTTATTGGCAAAAATTTCTATCAGTGTTTATACGAATAATCCGTCTATAATTATTTTATCAACAAGATATTGAATAGAAAATATTTGTCAAAAAATCACTCATTGATATTTTTTTGTGTGTTGGTGAGTCCGTCGTGAATAAATTTATCAATGGCTTTTCAGACAAAACATGCACGTAAAAAAAATATTCATTTTATTCTGTTAGTAATTCTCTTAATACAATTTAGCATATCAATGACAGGAGAACCATATATAATTTTGTTGGTGAGTTAACAGTTGCAGTGGTATTGCAATAATTCTTTTTCAACTCTCTAGAATATACTAACGGATTGATTTTATCTCATTGTTTTTAGTTTTAAATTTGATCCCTCAAGCCTGAATTGTTTTAAATAAATAAAATTAAAGTTTATTTTGTAAAATTGAGCACCAATCAAGATGTTGCAAGTTTTCCTCAATATACATAACTACCATACAACCAAAAAACATTGTTAGGTCCTTAATTTTCATAATTTACACACTATATTTTTTTAATCAATCTTTTTTTTCACATTTTCTTAATTTTTCCTTCTGGTGTAGATTTGAAAGATTAAATTGAATTGATTTGGATAGTTTTTTATTTAGATTTCTCTCTCTTTGATTTTCTTTTATTTTCTAATAATTCATTGGATTTTTTTATTTTTTTATTTTTTTTTCAATTTCATCCTTCAATATTTTTTAGATTTTGAATTAAAATTCATAATTTATTTTTGGTTTGCTTTATATATCGTTATCGTGATCATAAACAAACATTTTAACATTTGATTAATTCTTAATTTTAAGAGCATATGTTTTTGTTACCATATAATTAAATAAAAAATAGTTTCACAAAATATACAAAATAAGATCTTACATGTTAACCCAAGTTGTCTTAAGTTTTTTTTTCTTAGGTTCATTTTTTTATTTCATCTTTCACATTAGGTTGGGAATTGAGTTTCATAATTTTTTTTTTTTTTTTCTATATGGTTATCTTGTTCTCATACCTTGAATTACAAGTCTCGCAGGTTTGTTGGGTTGACCTACATCACATTTTAAAAAAAAAAATTAATTTTTTTTCTCGCAGGTTTGTTGGGTTGACCTACATCATATTTTAAAAAAATGTTTTTTTTTAATTTTTTTCCTTTAATAATGTGTTGATTGAGAATTTAATTTCATAATTTAATTTGATTTATTTTTTATAAAAATTATTACTATTTCGTAACTTAAATCAAGAATTTTACAAATTAATTAAAAATAATTTAAATTAATTTAATATATTATTTTAATATCTAAATAAAAAATATATATCTTTTAATATACCATCATCTTGAAAGCAAAAACAATATCACTCAATATGCATCGGTTTTTGCATTTACGATTTTTTTTTTTAAGAAAACGTCTACAGTGCCTTCATATTTTCTTAAGTTAAAAAAAAATGATCCAATCGTTGCATGGCACGGGTCAAGAATCAGTACGATACTATGCAACAAAGTTGACGCCCAGAGTTTCAAAGAATTGGTGTTCAATACTGTCTTCCAAGTTGAAATCCTGCCATGAATGGGGCAGCAAGGTGACTCCAAGTTGGTGAAAACCATTAAGGAAAAGCAAATATCTAGCGGGTCATAATTTCAGTCTTGCTGATTTACCATCTGCCTGCCACCATAGTCAATAAAGCTGGATGAGGGCACTCAGTGAAAGAAAGGGAAAGTGACTGCTTGGTGGGAGGACATTTCAAGCAGGCCTGCTTGGAAGAAATTGATTGATCTTTCTGGTTACTAGCTACCTACTTAAGTTAGGCATTGAAAAGTCTGGCAGGAAATTGAAATTCATTCCTTTGAATAAAAACAATAATTATAAAGATAAAATCTGTAGCTTCTTGCCCTGTAAATGAAATCCACCATTGGAACTCCCTGCCCTTCTTCTGCAATAGCAGCGCATTGAACAGATGAATTGAAATCTATCGCAGAAGAGGTCACTGATGGAGGGTGGGGTCAAGAACATGTGCTCATGCACTTGAAGGACACGAGCAATGCCCCTAATCCAGGCACAGAAAAGCCATGCATTACTTGTATAGAAGTAGAAGATGGATGCGTAAAGTTAGCTCAGCCCCACATGCTCAAAAGTCACCATTCATGGTCCCGGACAAAAAGCCAGGTCAAAATCAATGCGTATGATCCAGACAATTTTGACTGTCAAGCTCACTCTTTTTGGGATAACTTTAAATGTCATCACGAGAACTTTGTGCTTCTGGGATTTGAAATGATTGTCCTCTTCATCTCTGCTGTGGATTTATGAGCTTGATCGATTGAGCGGGAAGAGATCTTGCCAGTGGAGAAAGCAGCAATTGTGAATAGCTAGGAAGTATGGACACGAATACGAGATTGCCCCTCAAGGTTGGTTCTGAGAGCTCACACCGACACCAAGACCGCAATTGCCAACCTGTAGGCCGAACAGGCTCCTAATTTCGAGCCTGATGGGCTCCACTTTTTAGCTCCTTGTTGACAAAAATAATTCCATTGAATTGCAGCGGCTGAAATACTCTAGAACTGAATAAATCCAAGGCATTTTAGGAGATGGTCTGTATGGATCAGTTGAAGGCACTAGTGGCCACATCTCCAGCTGCAGTAAGAGATTTTTATGGAGTCACATCCTCATGGATGGATGCAGACATGAAGGGTATGTCCTATCTTAGCTCTACAATTTTCGAATGCCACTTGTCTTTGGGTCAGTAGTACTAAGAGCAGTTTGAACAAAGGAATCTTAAAAGGCAAGTAACAAGAATCTATTCCACTCAACAGAAGTGCGAAGGAGAAGGCAAAGCTAAAGGCATCAATTTAGTACTGGAGAACTTGCCATTTCCCCTGGAGCTTGATTTGAAGGAAGTTTAAAGATTTCATGCGAGTTTTCAGTTGGAACTTCAGCTTCGAAAGACATGCGAGCTGTTTTTTGTTTCCAATTTCGAATGTTGGGACAACTTGATGAGGCAATCATAAAGAAATCAACAAGAAGCATGATGTCGATCCATTACAAAGAGTATATACCCCACAATCTAGAAAATGCAAAATGGAAAATGGAAAATGGAGAAGGGTATTCTCAGGCCAGTGGCCGTTAACAGGGCCTTTGGAAGAATCAATGCAGTCTCAAACTAGGCAGGTGAATCTTCATTTGATTTGCAAATGCATAATCCAGTGCATTGCAAAATCATGCGAGGTGAAAATGAAATGAAAACTGCTAAACTTATTGAACAATAAGTATAAGAAATCTTGAGACACCATGAAACAAAGGACCCGATCAGATTAATCATGATTTGCAGACACGTTAATTCCTCAATTTCTCACAATTCAGATTTTGGAAGTAGGAAAATATCAGCTTAACAGATAACTACTACCTGCACAAAAACCATCAGTAAAAGCATGAAGTCAAATATAGAATATCGGTCATCACTTTGTGTCACATGAACATAGCATCGTCTTCAATGAAAACAAGCTTTCCCAGTAGAAACATTTTACAAATGAAAGATCAATCAGAAACAATTTTGCAAGCGGAGAAGAGAAAAAATTTCCTAGGCTGCATTAAAGCTTACATTAAAGGTACAATGCCTTATGCCTCATGAAACATACATAACCATCCAACAATTGAGCACTATAACAAGAAGCATACCATTTAGTTAAGGTCGTTTGAAACATAGCATGGCATGCAAAGATGCCCCAATGATACTATTTTCCACAAGGATAACAATATTTTGTTCTTCTTATTCTGCCTATGCTACTCCTTATAATCAGGATCTTGTTTGCCAAAGATCAGTGGAAATTCGTCGTATTTGTCAGAGAAACCATGTTTCTCAGCCATGCCCTTCAGAGACTCAAAGATTTGGTACATTGTAGGTCTATCCTTGGGCCTGGAAACAACACAGCTCCAAGCTACCTTCAAGAACTGCATAATTTCATCATCATGACCTTTCCCAACTAGAGCTTTGTCAATGGCATCTGTGCTTCGACCAATGCTCGCCAACTGATTAACCCAATCCACCAAATTCCCTTTGAATCCTTCCTCAGCATTACTGACATCTAAAGGTTTTTGTCCACTGACCAACTCCAAAAGCACAACACCAAAGCCATAAACATCACCTTTCAACGATGCAACCATAGTGCTGGAATACTCAGGAGCAACATATCCGAACTCCCCCAGATCTCCATGGACAAAAGAACTATCATTAGAATCAGGAGAACTAATCAACCTTGCCAACCCAAAGTCAGTAATCCTTGCATCAAAATCATCATCAAGAAGTATCACGTTGGAACTAATATACTGGTGAATATATGGTGGATGGCACCCATGGTGAAGCCAAGCAAGCCCTCTTGCAGCCCCAACACCAACCCTCACCCTCGTAGGCCAATCCAAAACACTAGTTTGACCAATGCCAAATCCACTCCCATGCAATTGAGAATACAAAGTCCCGTTAGGCATATGCTTATATACCAAAAGCTTTTCCACCTCAACAACACAAAAACCCAACAATGGTACCAAATTCGGATGCCTAAGCTGCCCTAACCTATTCATTTCACCCCTAAATTGCTTCTCACCAAGCTTACAAGTATTAAGCCTCTTAATAGCAAGACTAGATCCATCAGGCAAATCCGCCTGGTACGAAACCCCAGTCCTCGTCGAAATCACAACATTCTCAAAATCAAAATTATTAGTAGCAGCCAAAATATCAACCAACTTGATCTTAACAATAGGTTTTTGAAACAATGTCACTTGAACCAGCTTATGAGACCTCAATAACCCAATCCAACTAGAATCATCACCCTTACCACCACTTCCGCCGACGCCGCCACTGCCGCCACCGCTTTTTCCCCTAACAAACAACCACCACCAAATCACAAACCCCAAAATCAAAGACCCACCAGCACCAATTACCCCAGCAACAATTATAATGCCAAGACTCTTACTACTCAACCCACCACACTTCCCTAGAGGCTTACCGCACAACCCTTCATTCCCATCAAACGCGTCCTTCGGAAAACCCCCCAACTCCTCCGGTATCGAACCGGTCAGATCATTAGAAGCAACTGAAAACCTTTTCAACCGGTCAAGACGACCAAAACCATAAGGAATCGAACCAGTCAGCTTATTTCCACTCAAAATCAAAGTATTCAAGAACTTACAATTCACAATCTCCGGTGGGATCGGACCTGAAAACTTGTTCCCGGAGAGATCAAGAGTGACTACATAAGGCAACCAGTTACAAATCTCAGGTGGGATCGGCCCAGAAAGATCATTGTTTGAAAGATCCAGCGTTGTTAAGCTATGACAGTACTTGAGAGACTCCGGTAACTTGCCTGAGAGCTGAAACAGCGGCAATTGAAGACTGATGATCCGGTTCTCCTTCTCGTTCCAGCAAGAAACACCGTTGAGCTTACAAATGTAAGCAACAGAGTTGTTGTTGAAAGCCCAAGAAGTGAGTCGACCCAGAGGGTCCGTAAAGGAGTTCTTGACTCCTTCAAGGCAGGTGACATCATCTTCTATGGCGAAAGAGAAGGCAAGGAGGGAGAGTAGTAAAGAGAAGGGAATGAGGGTATTCTTCTTCATCATTTCTTGAGATTGGAATCTTGAGGTTCGTAGAGAGAGAGTTAGGGTTTGTTACTCAGAGAAGAGGTAAATATTTTAATATAAAAAATACTTTAAAATTCAATAAACATCCTATAAAACTTATAACTCAGTACATGCTCTTGGTAACCTATAACTCAGTACTTGCTCTTGGTGACCTTTGATTTTGGTTTTTTTTTTCTTTTTTTAAAGATATCTCAGGCTAATTTTTCTGTGCCAAAATCAAGTCCATGTCAAGGTCCACTCAGAAACATTATTAAGGGGTTTTACTATTAAAAAATGCACCTCTTATATATTTTATAGTGGATAATCATGATAAAAAAAATTTATTTTTTTATAATGGTTTTTTCTCTTATATATTTTATAGTGGATAATCATAAAAAAAAAAATTATTTTTTTATAATGATTTTTTTTTTATTTTAGTAAACCCTCAATCTAAAACTTTTAAAAAATTATTAAAGGTATTATAATAAATTTAAATAAGTTTTAATCAAATATAATAATTGCACATCATTTAGTACAAACTTAATGAATCTTTGTTGAATAGTAGTAAATCTTGACAAAAAGATATAAATAATAAAATAATAAAAAATATTTTATAAATTGAGGTGAAGCTTTTCCAAATATCAGTTGAGGAATACATATAAATTCAGTATATTGACGATATAAAATAATATTGGTAGCCGAGAAATTGACTTAAAATAAGAAAGAAACATTGACTAATGACAAAATCATAAATCAAGTAAAACATAGAGGTTGGCGACCATTATTGGATGGAAAAGGCATCCCTCTTATCTTTTTCTTATATTTTTACTCAAATATTCTTTAAAGATAGGGTTTTGGGATATTGTAGGTGGAATTAATAAGGAAAAAACATTTTAAATCAAGAATTTAGAAGGGTTTTAGGAGATGAAAAGTTGAGAGTTGTGAGATAAAAACAAGGGCTTTTAATGAAGAATAATTACAAGAGAAGCTTGCAAAGGAAGTGATAAAATGGATTCAAAATTTATTGATAAAGCGTTTTACTCTATTTATTATTTTATTTTTTTTAAAGTATGGATATGTACGGGGAAAGAAATCTGTAATTTCTAGTTTAAAGTTCGAGCAAAATTTAGGAGAAAAGAGAAATTAATTGTAAATGGGTTAATTTGCATAGAATGATTGTTAATTAGAGTAAAATGATGGAAAGAATCAACTTAAAGATCAATGGAAAGTTAGTATCATAAGCCATCCATATAGGAAATCTTGAGGTGCAGCAAAATTCACTAAAGTTGTGGCATTAGATGGCTATGTAATATGTTGATAAGAATAATTATGTCTTGGAAAAGAGTTTTGTTTATACATGTATAAATGTGTGTTTGGGAAAGATTTAGACTTGAAGTTTGTGTACTTTTGCAATGTTGAATGTTGTTAAGTCAATGTAAAGGTTTTGAAATTGGTAAATTAAATAGTATTATTGAATTAATGGATGTATGGTACACTATAAGATGTATTTAATGAAATATAATCATGAAAAAAATCAAGAATATAAAAATTTTGTTATACATGGTCACCCCCACTGAAAATTAAGTAAGTCAATTACAAAAAACCAACATGTCAAATTTAATTGGTTAATAAAGATAAGTTGTGCATCATTAAGGGTTTAAATTATATCATATAAAATACTTGATTTAAAAAAAGAAATGATTTAATTAGAATTGCAATAATTCTTTGTTAATATGGAAAATTCAGGAATTGAAATATTTATTAAAGTTTTATAAAGGAAAAAAGCATGTGTTAGATGTGTATATCATGAAAGAACAAGGAAATGAAATATGAGATGAAATAGTATAGAAATAATAGTTAAAAAGAAAAATTATTGAAAGTACAATACTTTGAAATTAAAGAAGATGATTATAATGAAGAAATGTTAAGTGAGAATAGAATTTTATTACATGAATGTGAATTTATAAGATGAAGTAGATGATATATTAATTATAGGATCTTTTTTTAAATTAAAAAAATATTAGAGCTAAATCTTTTACAAGAAGAGCTCACTTAATAAGAAAAGTAGATAGGTGCATGACATCTTATTTTTTAAATTTTAGTATATTATTATTAAAATATTATATATGTTGTGTTAGATGTTTGAAATGCGAATAAACAAATTATATGATACAATTTGAATGATATGCCAAGTGTTTGAATTAGAAATAAATGGAAGGATTGTTTATGCCAAGTGTTTGAATTAGAAATAAATGAAAGGATTGTTTGCTATTACAATAGACTATTTGGATGGAGGTTATTGTTGTGTATGGTCCCGCATCATGTGATGGTGGGATCACCATATTAATTAGTAAGTTGTTTCATGTGATGATGGGACTACCACATTAATTAGTAAGCTGTTTTTGAATTAAAAGATGAAGTTGTCACTGTAGATGTAGAATTGAAAAACAGAAGAGAGAAGACGAAAATTGAGAGAGAAAGAAAGAAAAGAGGCAGCAGATCAGTCTATGCTCTTTCTTTGATTTCCAGATAGGCAGCAGAGCAGCCTATGCTCTTTCTTTGATTTTTAGATCATTCACCGTTAAATTGAGCTGAGATTTTGAAAGCAGCTTTTAGATATGTTACTCTTCATTTTGGATGGTTGGATCAAAAATTGGTGGTATGGAAGCTGGTCGTTTTGACAGAAAATAGGGTTGTCAATATTATGAGTTTTTCTCAAATAATTCTCCTTTAATCTTGTTGTAATTCGAGAATAAGTTATTCTTGATGATATATATGTTGTATCCCTTAGTTGAATCTAAGAAAGAACAATTATGAACCCATTATTTATTGATAATAGAAGTTTTTAGGTGGACTTAGGTCCTGTGGTTTTTTTCATATAATGTATTTGTTGATAATAGAAGTTTTTAGGTGAATTTAGGTCCTGTGGTTTTTTTCATATAATATTTTTCATGTTAAAAATCTTGGTGTTAATTTTATGATTATTTGCATTATTTTTTATCATTGTTTGATTCTGTTTTATTGTACAAAGAGGAAAAGAATTAGGACTTGTGAATTGTGAATTGTATTCCGCTGAATTGATCTGGGTAAATTGATATCCGGTTATTCTTAGTTTTCCAACAATTATGGGTACGAATATGTAGTCAAGAGTAAACTATTTGAATAGAGGTTATAGATACGTGAATTAGTCGGTTATTTAAACAGAAACTATAAATATAAATGTATGAATTAGTCAAGCGTTTAGACAAATAACGATGTGAACTATGAGTATCATAGTCTGCTATTTGGATAAATACCATGTATACACATGTATGGATTAGTTGGTTGTCTAGACAAAGGATAATATAAATCATAAAGCAAAAGGGCATATGAAAAAGACATGCTTCTGCGTGAATATATAGAGCTTACATAATAGATGAATTTAAAATAAAAACCTGCATCAATGGAACATGCACATTTTGTAATTCATCCACAACAAAAACGCGTTATATCAGTAAAAAAGAGTAGTTTGTATCAGTGCATGGGTGAAGCATGCTGCTGTGTAATTAGCTGAGCCATGCTATACAAGTTATGCAAAGAAACATTCAGTGCAGGCGCTGCGTTTACAATAGATGCGCTTGTGTTTGCGTAGCTGTGTCCTGCAAACAAAAAATAAGTATAGCTAAAAATCAACCAGAAAAAAAATGGTTAATCAAGTGGAAGGGGGAATGCAGCCAATTTCATAGGAGTTCTAAAGGGGGAAAAAGGACAAACAAATCATATTATGAACAAAGTAAGTTGTTGTCATGGGAAAGGAGTAGCTGGAGTGGAGAGGAAACATATTATGATATATTATTTTTTATATAAATATTTAGAATTATAATAAAAATAATAATATTTATCATATAAAAAAATTAGATTAAGAATTCCAAAAATAATTATAACACAAATAATAATATTTTTGATATGAATATTTTGAATTATAATAGAAATAATAATATTTATAACATATATTATTATATTAAAAAAACCAACATGGATTGGGCGTTAACACATCCAAGTCCAACATGATATTTGACGCAGTCGCGTCCAAACCCAACATGGGGTTGGGTACAGACACGTCTAGATCTAGCATGGTGGTGGACGGGGTCGTGTCCAAATCTAACTTGGGGTTGGGCACGAACGCGTTTAAATCTAACATGTGGTTGGGCGTGGACGTGTCCCAGCCCAACCTGGAAGTTGGATGTGGTAGTGTCTAGACTCAACGTGGGGTTAGAGGAGATGCGTCCAGGTCCAACATGAAGTTAATATTAAAAAATATTATTAATAAAATAATTACTAAATTAGGAAAAAAATTATTGTTAGTATTAAAAATTTGAAAGGTAAAATTAAAAATTATCATCATTATCATTAATAAATTTTAAAAAATTATTATTGCCATTAAAAAAAAACTATATAGGGACACGTGACATTTGAATTCCTACCTCAGTGTTGAATCATGATTGTGCTAGGTTGCGCTAGGAGTGAATCATGATTGTGCCCCACTTGGGGATACCTAATGCTTGGCTTACGGTGCTGGACAGGATTCCTGAGTTTTAAGATTCTAAATATTATTATTTGTTTTAAAAATATTATTATTTTTATTATAATTAATAAAAAATTAATAACTTTGAAAGAAAATATTATTATTAATATTGAAAACATGTTATTATTTATATTATAACTTTTTATAATATTTTTTTATAAAAATAAAAAGTGAATCCACGACGTAGTATTATGAAAATATTCAACAATTATATGTATTGATATAAAAAATATTATAATTTGTGTCGTAAATATTATTATTTTTCTTCAAATATAAAGTACTCATATAAAAAATATTATTATTTGTGTTCTAAATATCATTATTTTTCTTATAATGAAAAGTATTAATATTAAAATATTATCTTTTGTCTTATAAATATTATTATTTTTATAATAATTAATATTATTAATAAAATAATTACTAAATTAGAAAAAAAAATCATTCTTAGCATCGAAAAACAATAATAGATTTGATTTGAAAGGTAAAATTAAATATTATTGCTGATACTATTATTATTATCAATACTAAATTTTAAAATATTGTTATTACTATAAAAAAAAAACCACGTGAAAACATGTGATGCTTGAACTCTATTTTAGTGCTGAGCACACCCCAACACATGAGGAACTTAAACTATGTCAAGATCTCATTATTCTTGTATCCTGTATGCTTTAGAATCTAAAATAACTTTAAATTATTAGTTATGTAAATCTAAAATAGACTTATGTTTTACAAGACTTAAATAATCTTGAATTCTATTTATTATCAAAACCTAATTTTTTTATAAAAATAAAAAATAACTCAATCACATAGTAACTAGTACAGAACTGAATGGTAAAACATGGTATGATTAAAAAGTATTAGGGAATCTACACATGAGGCTGCAATTCTAGATGAGCAAGCAAACAAAATGGGCGAAAAACACCTTTCCAATGGCAACCAAAAATCAAATACATACAAGATGTTCACGAGGCAAAGTGTCATTGAGGTTTAGCTGCTTTCATAGTTTTTGAAAAAAAAAAAAAAGATAAATGATGAAAAGAGCAACCTTTGGGAAGAGTGCTAATAATAAGAAAATATATCAGATAATAAGAAAAAAGTATGCCTCGTATGTTCGAATCAAAGCGAGGTCAATCGAAGATAAGGGCAAAGAAGTGAACAACGGGCGAAGGCAACTAGCGTTCCAAATCTGGAAAAAAGAAAAAACATATCAGTGAGGGATAGCAAAGCATATGAAACGTAAGAGACACACACGTTGTTCAAGCAAAGGTGACCGTAACGAAAGCCAATGGAGCTGATTGCCACCTGACCACCAAATCAAGTCATAAGAAGCCAACAAACTGCAGAAAAACAGTGAAGCAACTATGAAACGAAAAAAAAAAAAAAGGGAAAAGAATCTCAAGACCTGAAACCAAGCGTAAAAACACACCATGGCTGACTGTAGTGACCGTATTGGAAGAAAGCAGCGTAATGCCTCTCAACAGAACAATGCAATGATCTGGAAAATGAATAAAGTAATAGATCAAACTCTTAATGTTAAGCTGCGAAACAGTATGGCAAGTAAGAAATCTGCAATGTGGGAACAGCCAACAAGAAATTAATGGAGAAGATAGTGAAAGAAAGGGAGGTTTGATTTTATATAGGCTCAACAATATGAAGATATGGAAGTCAAGCAACCAGATGCTAACTGTTCTTGACGGTAATTGGAGTTTTGGATGGAAGATGTACACAAACATAAGACATGGACTTTGCTGAGACAACTTCGGCAACAATCTAATCTTCCATGGCTGGTTTTTGGGGACCTTAATGAAATCCTGTATCTGCAAGAGAAGAAAGGAGGGCAGCTTCGAGAATCAAAATTTATTCAAGCTTTCCATCATGTCTTGAATGGTTGCAAATTGCATGATATTGGCTTTACTGCCTTTCGTTTTACATGGACTAATGGAAGGGTAGGAACTCAAGATGTGTAGGAACGGTTGGACAGATTTTTAGGTGATGAGAATTGGAATATCTCTTCTCAATCTGTCAAGAACCTAAGACTTCAGAAATTAGATCAGGCACCTATTGTTCCACGCCGAGATCAGTGATCAAGCTTCCTCACTGCACAGTAGGAAATTACCCAAGCTATAATTGGATATTTAGTATTTGTTAAGGCACGACATTTTCTGTTTAAAGGCGCAAGATGAAGAGTGAGCAAGGGGGAGTCCATAGAGGTTTGGAAAGATGCATGGTTGCCACAACAGAACTGTTTCAAGATTTGGACTCCTCCAAAAGTACTGGCTGAAGATGCAACCGTGAGGGATTTAACGGCTGATAATGGTATGGAGTGGAATAGTGATCTTGTCGACAGCATCTTCCTCCCTTTTCAGGGATCATAAATTGAATTTATACCCAAGGAGGCCTCCTGACAAAATTGTCTGACTTTACATGAAGAATGTAGTTTTTACAGGTAAGAGTGCCTACAATATGCTAGCGAAGCAGAATAGTGGATGGGCGACGCACATCCCTCCTAAAATCAGACACTTCCTGTGGAGGGCTTTGAGAAATAGCTCTTCTATTCGATCAAATCTTCTTACAAGAGAGGCAGCTGTAGGTATAACTTGTAGTCTCTGTGATATGGGCATGGAGGACATTGACCACATGCTAAATCCTTGTGGTTCGCTAGTCCTTTGCGTATCAAACTGGATAATGGTTCATGAGTTCTTGAGTAAGATCCGTCAGTTGGGGAAATTGCAGCAGTGGTCGCATGGACACTTTAGAAATCTCGTTATAAGCAGTGCTTCGAGCATCAATAGATCCTCCAGCCTATTAATATACTATCAATATTAAATGCCACGAGCAAGTGAGGTTCTAGTTTAGTGGTGGGAGGGGCTTGTTCCCTTTCTCTGCACCTGGATTCGAACCTCACCATGCATGCTTGTTACCCTCGCGGTGTCTTACCTACTCACTGGGCTTGCAGGATGTTCAGTGGGTCGTGGGGATTAGTCGTGGTGCGCGTAAGCTGGCCCGGACACTCCACGTAAATAAATAAATAAATAAAAATATTAAATGCCACGAACCCATTTGTTTTTGTGTTTCAACAGCCAGTTGTCTTGTGCTTTGCTCTAGAACATAGCATTTTTTTTTCAACAACAAAAAAATAAAATAAAATATAGACATGATCTAAAAAACATACAAAAATATTTTGTGACAAGCAAAATTAATGTATTTCTTTTATTTTGAGACTTTGTTATATGGAATTAATATTTATTATGGTATGTTTGGAAGTATGGTTGTGATTATTTTTTAAAGTGTTTTTTACTTAAAAATATATCAAAATAATATTTTTTATTTAAAAAAATTATTTTTAAAATCAGCATATTAAAATGATCTAAAAATATCTAAAAATATTAATTTAAAATAAAAAAATTATTTTTTAAAAAATTATTTTTAAAATAAACAAATAAGACTAATAGTAAAATTTATGAAGAAGTCTTGCTAATTTGGTTGGTCAATTGTCTTTTTCCTCACGCTTTTCCAGTATATTTGGGCCCATTAAAGTTCAGAATTTAGAAAATCCATTAAAAAGCTATTTGAATGCTTGGTTACTTACAAATAGAGCCAATATTTCTTGCGCCCCTTATGAGTCCATGGCCATAGAGTATATTTGGCCCCGCGCTACTCCGTTCATCTATATTTTTTGTTTTTAAAAAAATGCTATTTAGATAATGCGAGTACTTTAAAGAGGGAGAAAAAACTAATGGGTTATAGTTTTGATCTAGTAAGTTAATTTTATTTTAGTTAGATAATAAAAAAATAATAATAAATTGATAAAATTTTATAAAAACAACTATAATAACTTGAAAAGAAAACTTTTAAAAATATAAAATTAAATAAATTATAAAAAATAATTCAACTCAACTCAAAATAATATAATGAATATATAATCCAAATAAAAAAAAACAAGCTAATTGAGATTAACATAAATAACTCATAGCTTATGTCATAATATCAGAATAACTTATAAAAAAGAAATTAAAGAAAACTACAAAAATATTTTTTGATAAAAATAATGTTGAAAGATAAAAAAATTAAAAAAAATGATATCATGTTAACTTTTTAAACTTGTAAATCGAGTTATTAGACTGGGAATGCCATATATGAAAAAACCATAAAACGTAATTTTTAACAAATTAAAAGTTAAATAATAAAATTTTTTTAAAAATCAATTATAGAAAATAACAAAAAATAATAATTAGAAGAATAAGGATAAAAAATAGATCAAAGGCAAAAAAAATAAAATGATTGAAGGGTGAAATTGAAAAAAGAAAAACTTTTAAAATGAAAAAAAAAAAAAAAAATAAGAATCAAATTAAAAAAATAAAACATCACAAACTTGGTTTGAGTGATGAGATTGAAAACAAATAAAAATTACACGAAGTGATCAAGAAAAAAAATTATAAATTAAAAAATAAAGACTAAAATAATAAAAAAAACACATTATAAATTTAAATTTAATGATGAAATTAAAAAAAAAATCTAAACTTTACAGAAAAAGTTAAGAATAAAATTTCTTTTTAAAAAATAGAGATCTAACCAAGAGACAAAACAAATTAAAAGGCTGAAAAATTTAAATTGTAGACATGAAAACCAAGAAATAAAGAGAGAAGAAGAAAAAAAGACTTACAACGCCAAATCATTGGTTCGTTTAGAACACATGTTATCCAGATATGAAATGAAAATAAAAAAAATTCAAACATTGCCAAAAAAATCACTATTTGATAGCTAAACACTGTCGTTTGCACCGTCCAAAAGCCACATCAACCTTTTCAATTACATGTGTCACCTTTTTTTTAAAAAAAATATTTTTTAAATATTAAAGTAGAAATTTGCGTTAAAGTAATGAAAATGACTATTGACTGAGTTTTTTTTTTATTATTATTTTTTTACCTCAACGTCATTCCAATAATTTAACCAAAATTTTATACCGCGAGAGGTAAGATCATAATTTCACTGATTCACAGTGAATCTAAGTCAATAGCTACTGTACAAAAAAATAATATTATTTTGACTCCTTTCCTTTTTAGTTAATTTGTTATGTTATTTCATATGAAATATCAAAAATTTCATTTAAAATTATGATATCATTTGAAGATTTTTTTAAAAAATCATGATAAAATTTGACTAGTTTAAGTTCTGAAGTTATAATTTTAAAATTCAAGTTAGATAAAATTTTAAACCAGGAGTTAAAAAAGTTAATTTAAATTGATATATTTTTTTAAATGATTAAAATAAAATTATTTTCACTATGTTTTTAAAAAATAATTAATGATTTCTGAGTAGTTTTTGCTTCATAAATTGAGTTGTGATTCAACTTAAATTTTTAATTAAATCAAATTAAATTAACTATTTTTTTATATTTTTTTAACTTAAATTAATTTAGACTTAAATAACATGGTGATATATCTGAGTTGTATAGCACGGCCATGAATTAGTAGGTTTTCAAATAGAATCATAAAGTTATGTATCACTTGGATTTCTTTAAAAAAATTAATATAAAATTAAGTAATATTGTAAAATACGGAGAAAGTAATGTAGATTTTCTTATATTTTTTTCTTTGTTTTTCCTTTTTTGCTTTGTTTTTTTTTTGTTTTTTTCCTTCAAAATTGTT